>NC_048595.1:380372035-380615098 GCF_003668045.3 Cricetulus griseus | reverse complement strand
CCGAGCCGAAAGCGACCGGCGCTCCCCCAGGGCCGAGGACTTGGCAGCTGCGGCATAGGAAATACCCGGAGGTGTCCAGAAAGGACGCTCTGAGACTGGAGGGGAGGTGGGGAGATGAAGGGACAGACGGACAGGAGCCGAGGCGCAGAGGGAACAGACAAAAGGGCCCAGGAAGAAGCCCTGAGAAAGACAGCCGCGGGAGGGAAGAGGGGAGAGGAGGTAAGGGAGGGGAGCGAGGAGGCAGTGGACAGCGGGAAGGAGAAAGGCAGATCAAAGGACAGAAAGGAGGAGACAGATGGACACCAGAAACGGGAGGACTCGGAGGGGCGGCGCCGAGGGAGGGGACGGAGGGAGAGAGGAAGGATAGAGATGTCTGGGAAGAAATGGACAGATGGACTGTCAGACCGGAGGGGGAGAAGAGACGGACAGACATAGGGAAGAAGGTGGATGGAGAACACGAGTCCCAGAACAAACCAGGACTTCGTGTCGAGGACATCAGAGTGAGGGGGCAGGAGGCACAGGAGGAAGCCAGTAGATCTGGGCAGAAGGAGCTGCTAGGTGGGGGTGTCCCTCCCTGACTCGAGTTTCCTGGAAGGGGCTCCCCAGCAAAGCTGCACACCCGAGTTGTCTTTTCGAATCTCCAGTGCACTCCTCCTGGTTTTGCTTGGAGAGGGTCCTGCCTTGCTCCCACTCCAGCTTAGTCTCCCCAAGTCTGTTTTTGGAGGGGTGGGGTCTGTTTGTGCAAGTCCTACAGCAGATCCAGAGCCAGAGAGTCTATGCTGGGCCATGCTGCTTCATCATTTGCACTGTGTTTTCTTCCATGCCCCTATTCCAGAATACGGGACTTTGTGTGGGGGGTGAGGGGTGGTACTAGACATGTCTGTGGGCTTTTTTACCCCGGGGTTTGGGGCGCTTCACCTTTGTAAGACTGTCCTGTGTGTCTCTCCCTTCCTCTCTGTCCCTTCCGGTGTCTTTCTGCCTCTGCCTCCCCCACCCCTCTGTGGAAGCCTGATAACTGTAGAATTCCAGGAGCTGACCTCAAAGTAAGAAAACCAGGGTTGAAGTGAGCAGCCTGTGTTTGAGGGTAGTACAGCCTGCCTCAGCCAAGCTTCCAGGCCAAGTTTATAATTTGAAAGACAGATGGCCCCACCCACCCCTTCCAAACTTCTGTTTCTATCTCACCTACTTAGGTGGGAGATAGAAGGGATCTCAAACCCCCAGGGAACTTCCTGTCCCTCATGCTCATGCCCTGACCCATGGGAAATACAAGATGTCTCTTAGAGGTGCCCATGTGATCTGGTCCTCTCTGGTGTCCTGCCCTTGAAGCAGTGGTCCCTCTGTGGCCAGCTCTCCAGAAAGCCCCTCCCCAACTAGCTCTCCACTGGCCCTGGCAGCATTCTCTGGTTTACTAAGCTGCCTGTCCCTGGGCTCTTGCCTACTGCCTTTGGGTATATGTAGAGGTAGACCACACACTTGAGCCACATGTGGCTGGCCTTGGGAGGGTTGTTACATATGTGTACATGTTTGTGCCTATGTTTTTGCATGTGTAAATGTGTTCAGGGAGGAGTCTACTGTGTTTCTTTTCAATGTCTCTCTTCCCTCTGGTGAGCTGGAACCTTGGAGTCTGGAGTGAGGAAGAGGAGCCAGGGTGAGGGTGGGGCACAGAGCTAGGGCCCAATGTCCACCCAGGGGTGAATTCAAAGTGAAGGTTCTTGGGCACCATGAAGTCTAGGGTGAGGCCAGATGGATGAAGAGATGGGGACATTTGGAGCCTCCCAGGGGGCTGTCCTCAGGGCAGCTGCTGAAAGTCCCTTGTCTGCTCACCTGAGTCCTTCTGCCTGTCCATCTGTGTGGTGGTCATAGCCAGCTGGAAGGAGAGTGACACCCACACAAACTTGTTCTGTGATGGGGTCTAGTCCAGTAGCAGGTATCACTGCCTCAGATCCCTGGTCTAAACCTAAAGTAAACTCAGAGAGAGCAACCAAGTGATGGGACAGGGAGAGAGGGAGAGAGAGAGAGAGAGAGAGAGAGAGAGAGAGAGAGAGAGAGAGATCAGGTGTATGTACAGAAGCCTTTTTCATTATGCAACCATGACTACAGCTTTCTGTACTTAATGTGCTGGGTGCTGGGGAAGGGAGGTGGGCTACACAGGAGAAACCCTGTCTCAAAAAAGGAAAGAAAGGAAGGAAGAAAGGGAGGGAGGGAGAGAGAGAGAGAGAGAGAGAGAGAGAGAGAGAGAGAGAGAGAGAGAGAGACTAGAAACAGTTCAAGGCAAGCCCTTTAAGCCTGGATGGTGCTGGGGTCTAGAAGATAAGCTATGAGAATAGGCTTTCTGAGGCAGGAGCCTGGGTTAACATGGGGAAAGCACTCTGCTCTAGTTTGGGTCCCAGATGATTCTTCCCACAGTTCCACTGCCTTGGCGCTTGATGGAATCTCACATCCAAGTCACCTGCGCCCTCCATGGATGGCCTCTGTTCAGTATTTGCACACAGTTCTGCCTTAGTTTCCTCATCTGCAACACAGAGTAACTGTATTTAAGTTCTTCCAAGCGCTGTTTGGAATTAGGAATATGGAGGATTGGAGTGATGCCTGTGAGGAAACCAAGTTCCACAGAGAGATTTTTCTCTCTGGTATCCCTAGCCTTCAGCTTCTCCACACCTTGAGTGAGGATAATGGCCATATCTAATGGGACTGTTAAGAAAATAAAGACCAGATGTGTTGTGACATGTACCTGGCACAGAGAAACTGCCCCTCATCATACCAAATTGCTATGTGACTCTTAATGTCAGTTAGCCTGGTGGTCAAGGGTAGGATGGGGGCATGAACTTCTAGCATGGTCTCAGATGTCTTCATAGCACGCTTCACCTGAAGTTTCCCCTCCCCCACAGGAGCTGTGGACGTGGATGAGTGCTCAGAGGGCACAGATGACTGTCACATAGATGCCATCTGCCAGAACACACCCAAGTCTTACAAATGTCTCTGCAAGCCGGGCTACAAGGGGGAAGGGAAGCAGTGTGAAGGTGAGTCTCCTCACCCTCCCCACCAAGCCAGGGCCAGAGGGAGGTGGCTAAGGCCTGCCCTGTGGTATGCTAGCATACTGTCCCTACATCCCAGCACTGTGGACATAGTCAGCTTGGGCTCTGTCAATCCTGTGCTGTTCAGAGGCCTGCAGGCTTCCAGGAGACATAGCTGCTCACCTGGAGGGTGAAAGACAGAAAGGTGAAGTGCCCGGTTTCCACCTAAGTATTAGCCCTTTCGTTTCTTGAAGAAATCAAAGCCAAAGGACTATTTGTATGTCTGGTCCTGGATACATATGGGAGCCAGTAAAAGCCCAGGATGACTCTTCTCCTGAATCCCTAACTTCAGACTCCAAGCCACCCCGTGTAGCCTGTAGCTTCTATAGATTGTCCTGTCCCTGAGTAGGCTGGGCTGTGAGACTGGCTCAGCTGGCTCTTCTCTTTCTAGCCCCAGTTCTTAGACAGAGGTTCAAGGCATTCATCCATCTGTCCAGCCTCTCCTCACTTCACCTGAGGTTCTGGGTTGATGGTTCAGAAGTAGAAACCAATTCCCCCAGGGCAGACATGGTGGTGCATGCCTGAAAAATCCCAGCACTCAAGAGTCCAAGGTGAGCCAGGTGTGGTGGCACACACCTTTAATCCCAGCACTCCTGGAGGCAGAGACAGATCTACAAAAGCAAGTTCCAGGACAGTCAGGGCTACACAGAGAAACCCTGTCTCAGAAAAGGAAAGAAAGGAAGGAAGGAAGGAAGGAAGGAAGGAAGGAAGGAAGGAAGGAAGGAAGGGAGGGAGGGAGGGAGGGAGGGAGGGAGGGAGAGAAGAGAGAGAGAGAGAGAGAGAGAGAGAGAGAGAGAGAGAGAGAGAGAGAGAGAGAGAGAACTAGACTAGAAACAGTTCAAGGCAAGTGGCTGTATATAGGCTGAGACCATCTTAGGCCGCACAGTGGGTTTGCAACTAGCCTGGACTAGATCATTAGATCTCAAAAAATGAAAGAAAAGAAACTGCCTCCCGCAGAGAGACGAGCCAGGAGTCTGAACCAGGTGGGGTATCATCCCATGAAGATCTCATGGACATTTTGACCCCATTTGAGTTGAGCAAAGCTTGGCTATTGGGGTCTAAAAGCTGTTCTCCCTGATCCATGTACCCCTGACCTAGACCTTCCCATCTACCCTCAGTGTACAGAGGAAGATCAACTGAGGCAGGGATTAATAGCCGAGTTTCCAAAGTTTTCAGCAATGCAGAAGGGTTAAAACCTGGCCCTTTGTCTTGGCCCTAACAGCAGCTCAGTTTTCAGTGTGGGGTTGCATTGGGAAAACACTGCGTGACAATAGGATGAGTTTCTGCCCTTTGTGACCAGGCTCGGCAGAGTTGGGGCCTTACAGCTGCCCAGCACCCCCAGGAATGCTTTTACTCGGCCTCTACAGCCTGAGGACTGAACAGATGGCATCTCCATGTGTCCTGCTTAATGTCAGCACCTTGTTGGTTTGTTCAGTTTCCCAGGAGCTGCAGGGGGGAAGCTAGTGTAACCCCCAGGCTTCTGGGACGTTGCCAGGCAGCAGGTAGAGAGAGCGGATCATGTGCAAAAGTTTGGTGGGATGGTTTGGCCTGACTGCTGGCACAATCTAGAGGGTATGTAACTCAGTGGTCCGGGTGGTACAGTGAGTGTATAATTTCTGCCCCTCTCCTTAACCTTAAGACCCAGTGTTTCTAGCAAGGGAGGGTATGATTGTCCCAACCCTTCTGCTAGCTGAGGCCACCAAGCCGACATGTCCTCGAAGCCCAGCTCCTGCTGTCCTCCACTCTCAGGCTCTCGTCATCTTCTGCTCCCTCTGAAGCCCTTCAGAGCTCAGGTTCCCCATACTAATGGGGTCCCAGGCTGAGACCTTGAACTCCTGATCTCCTGCCTCTATCTCTGTGATGACAGATGATTACACATAGGGATCAAACCCTGGGCTCCCTGTAGCTAGGTAATCACTCCACAACTGAGCTATGTCCCAGCCCAAGAGCCAGACTCATGTTCCCAACCAGTTTGGCCACCTGGCTCTGTGAACCTTTTGCCCATGTCTGTCCCAGAAGGAAGTTCGAGTGTCCTTCAGGAATGCGCATGCCACCCTTCTGCATTGAGCACCTAGTATGCTCCCCGAAGCCCCTTGGCTGCCTTCCATTGTTGCTTTTCTGACTCTGGGTTCTAATTTTATGCCTTGCTCCCCAACCTTGTTTAATGTGGGCTGGGTGTTGAGGGCCATCCCTCTCGAGTCATATGTCTCCGGTTGTGCCCCCAGGAACTCAGGAGTACCTCACTTACAAAGTCTGCCATTCTGCTCCCAACTCCTGGGGCAGAGCCTGTCACTAGTCCAGGCCTGTGAGATATGTTTAGTTTGAGTCCACTCCCCAACCAAGATGGAGTTCAAATGAGCAATTTGAGAGACCCCAATGAGTGGGATGTGGGGAGCATGGATGGGTTGCTAGGAGGAGCCTTTTGGTGATGGTGTCATTTTAACCCTGTGTCATGTGAGAAGAAAGCAGGGAATAGCCTGGCCTCTGCAAAGGGCCTTGGCTGCATATCAGCTCACCTCTGACATGAACACAGGGTCATGATTTGCCCTCAGCAAGCATCATTATCTCCTTTGGCTCTTTAGACCCAGACTCACCCTGAAGACTGGCTGGACACAGTGCAGTGTGTGAAGCCTTCTTGCCTTGATCCGTAGCTCCCAGTATTCCACATGCAAATGGGTGTGTTAAGTGGCCCCATGTGCTTTCAGAGCAGCTGCAAGCTTCAGGGGGTTGTGAATGATAAAGAGCTTTCAGAGTCCCCTCAATGCCACACACCTTGGAGGTGACGCTCATGGCACATGTGTCCCTGGCCTTCAGTTGGAGGTGCCCCATGGGCTGAACTTGTTTATCAGTGACAATCTTAAATCACAGGGGCCATCTGAGAGAGAATAACCTTGCTGGGGTTGGGATGAAAGCCCAGGTGTGGTGGGCCCGTTGCCGTGTGTCTGCTGTGGTCAGTGCTATCTCTCACGTTCTGAATGGTCCTAATTCAGCTGAGCAGAGTCATTAAAGAATAGATGTTGAGCCAGATTGCTGTGATTCACATCCTGCCTATGTATCTGGGCAAGCCACTCAACCTCTGTGTGTGCAGCGAGCATCATTCTAGCAGCTACTTTGCAGAAGGCAAGGACTAAGTGTGTTAATGTATTTACAGCATGAAAGCATAACCTGGCATGTAGAGTGTAATACAGAAGCAGTAGCTGCTGGTGCTGTGGTAATGATGGCAGGGCTACCAGGTGATGATGAGGTGGTCTTTGAGACAGGGTTTCTCTGTGGCTTTGGAGGCTGTCCTGGAACAAGCTCTTGTAGTCCAGGCTGGTCTCGAACTCACAGAGACCCGCCGGTCTTTTTCATTTTTAGCTTTTCTTTTGCAATGCTGAAAACCAAACCCAGGATCTTATACAAGCCACATGACAAATACTGTACTGCTGAGCCGCACCCTCTGCCAAGGGTGACCCTGTTGCTCAAAGTAATATTGATGATGGTGATATTAATAATGATGGATGTGGGGACATTGATTTAGATGAAGATTACGGTGACAGTAATGGAGATGACACTGGTGAGGGTCATGGTGAAGATGACGTTAGTGATTGTGATACTTACTGATTGTGGTGGTAATGGTGATGGGATGGGCGTGATGTTGATGATATTGATAGTAACTAGTGATTGTGATGCTGATGAGGGTGATGGTGATTATTATACTGATGGTAACAATGCTGACGGGATGAGGATGACATTGAGGCAGTGTCTGTTTTTATTATTATCTCATCCTGCTGATGTTTTAATGCTGGCAGATGGCTTGCTGTGGACTGACAGGATGACTATGAGGTAAGGGCCTTGCTGAGAACAAATGGGGCTGCCTTGGGCCACTGATGAAGTTGTGATGAGGCAGATGAGGAGTTTTCTCTGTGACTCATGTCCTTTTAGAAGTTACCTTGTAGGTGTAGAAACTTGGAAAACACATCATAGGGCACCCAGGTGTCCCTTGAGCTTGACATGTGACTGCTTTTGGTGGCCCTTTCCAGACCCACTCACACCTCCATTTTAAGCTCTGCCATACTGCACTGTATGTCCCCAGGCTCCTCCTGGACCTGCCTCAAGGGCTGTGGCTGTCACCTGTTAGACTCCCATCCAGGGAACCTAGCTGTGGAGGGAGGGATGTCCCCAGGGCCACCTCCTTCCAGAAGCGTTCTCTGGTTCCCAAACAGGTGAGTTCTGGCTGTTGTCATCTTTCCTCAGAGCCTATCTCCCTAGGTTGTGATGTCCCAAGCCAGTCCTCTGAGACTTGCTCAAAGCTGTTGTTGGAAGGCAGTTAGCAGCCCAGAGAATGTCAGAGAAGGCCTCCCTGAGCCTCACAGGCTCTGAAGACTTGCAAATGAGGAAAATGAGGCCTCTGACCGGTGTGGTCCGGTGACAGAGTTCATCTGGGGAAACAGGGACCAGAGAGGTCTTTAAACAGGTTGATCAGCTGAGAGGCAGCAGAAGCTGGGTCCAGCCATCATCCACGGGTCTCAACAGTTTGTCTGAAGACGGCAGGGTGAGGGTTCCCTAGCCGTGCACTGATGGAGGAGGTCATAGGGACTCTTTTCTCCACAGTTGTTCCCTGGAGACAGGTCTGTGACTGTGACCCACTAGAATCACATCATCCATGGTATAGATAAGAGACCCTCTCCCTTGGGCTCACTCCAGGCCTCTGCCCAAACACTTTGAGCTACTGATTTTTTTAATCCTTCCCTCCTTATCTCATCCCAAATGCTTTTTCTTCTTCTTCTTCTTCTTCTTCTTCTTCTTCTTCTTCTTCTTCTTCTTCTTCTTCTTCTTCTTCTTCTTCTTCTTCTTCTTTGCCTCTTCAAACTCCAGCTCCTTTCTCCTCTGGGACCTTTGCACAGTCTGTCTCCCAGTCCTTCCTCCCTTATCTAAGCTGGTGCATCTGCATCTCATGGGGCCCTTTGGCTGGACACAGGCCTTTTGGAGGCCGTGGGGGTCGGCCCTGCACCAGCACACCCCCTGTTCTGAATTAACCAGGCCTATTTGAGCTCGTTCTGCCAGAGCGGCAGACTGGGGCCAGGAGGGGGCAACTCATCCCCTTTAAATGCTTCAACTCATTTAACCTTAACCGCCTTGTTTTCATAGACATTTGCAAAGGAAAAGGACCAAATTATAGCTTGAATTGGGTCTTACTAATCTTAATTAAAAGCTCTCGTTTATAATCAGGACCAGGCCTGAAAGGAGGAGCAAACCACCCTCAAATGGCTTGTTTAAATAACTGAGAAACGTGCACCCCCCCCCCCATGGCTGTTTAGTCTGAACCCATGGCGCACATCACCCTTCTACGTGTGCTTAATTTTTAGACCATTCATTCAAGTGGTTTATTCCTCTCACAAGTTTCAACTCAGGCCCTTTTCAAAATTCTGTAATTAAAGCTCTTGGGGGGGAAATGAGATTTTGTTTTGGCCACAGTATATTAAATATATTACTATTTTCCTTTTGGTGTATGTATGTGTGTAAAGAAAAAAATGACAACCATCAAAGATTGCAAAATTAGCATGTATGTAATGAATGTAAATAATCACTTCCTGGATTTTATATCCCTGGGGTGTACTTGTCAATCACTAAAGTTAGGTAGATTACAGAGCATGTCATTAAAGGGTTTTAACCAAACTCTTAATAACACACACAGTGATTCATTTAGTTTATCATTAAGGAAAAAAATCTAAAACCAATTGGCCTTCATAGGGAATAATGGCCAAGGTCTTATTAAGTCATTTCCATTGTGATTATAGCACACTTTATTGAAACTCTAGTATATTTTTTCTTCTTTCTTTCTTTCTTTATGTTTTTGGCTTGGGGCAGGGGAGGCCAGGAAAGACTTGGGGGGAGGTATCAAGTAAGGGAGAATTCTCCTCCTGTTAAGTCTGAAAACATGCAATTATGTGCGCTAATGTGTGTACTGCCCAAGATGAAAGCATGGGGATCCTGTAGTCCAGCTGGGCAGGAGGATTCTGGATGAGACCTCAAGCTCCCACTTACTTATTCCCAGGTAGCAATTAAGTGGAGTTCTCATTTCATTTCTGTTTCTGTTTCTGTGACAAAATACTCCGATGGAAAGCAACCTAGGGAAGAAAGGGAGTATTTTAGCTTACAGTTCCGGGGTACAGTCCGTCATGGTGGGGAAGTCAAGGCAGGAACATGGCTGGTCATGTCACATCCACTCTCGAGAGCAGAGAGACAAATGCACCCTCTGCCTGCTTGCTTGGTAAGGAACCAACCCTCTCTACTCTTACACAGTTCACGGCCCCAAGCCAGGGAATGATGCTACCCACAATGCCCTGGGCCTTCACACATCAGTTAACATTTGGAACAAGTCTCCACAGACATGGTACTTAGGCCACCTTGATCCAGACAGTCCCTCACTGAGACTCTCTTCCTGGTGATTCTAGGTTGTGGCAAGGCAACAGTTAAAACTAACCAGAAGGAGTAGGGCAGGGTTGGGAGAGAGACCCATTAAGAGCACTGGTTGCTCTTGTAGAGGACCCAGGTTCAATTCCCAGCACCCACTTGGTGGCCCACAATCTTCTGTAATTCCAGTTCTAGGGGATCCAACGCCCTCATCCGACCTCTGTAGGCAACAGTCACACATGTGGTGCACATACATACATGCAAGCAAAACACTCAAGCACATAGAATAAATCTTGAAAGAAAAAAAAAAAAAACTTAACCAGTACAGGCAGGGTTGCTTGTAACTGACCCCAGTCAATGGCAGTTTCAGTCACTTGGAAAGTTGTTGGGACCCATGACTGTCTGAGCAGGGCCAATGAAAACCTTGTGCACTTGGTTTTGTATTGGAGACAAGTTCATGTAAAACATGGGATCCAGCCTGGGGGTATCCAGAGTGTTAGCTGAGGGTCTTCTGGCTGTCAAGCTTTATGCTGGGCCCAGGTATGATCCCTGGCCATTACCTCACTGATTAGCAGAAAGCTGGAAAAGACGAAATGAGTTAGAAAGCAATGGATAGAGGCAGGACTCAGAGGGGGTGGAGAAGGGAAAGTGGCGATCTACCCCGGCCTGTGGTAGGGAAGAAAGTGGGAGTGAAGGGGGGGGAGTGTTCCCTAAGGAGGTATCATCCAAGCCATGCTAGAGCTCTGACATTGCCTCCAGCTCTGGGGCCAGTGGCTAGAAGAAAGCTCAGAGGGGTTCACTGAAATTCTGCGAGTAATGGGTCATCTGGAGCCCTGGCTTCCTCAGTCTGCCTCCCTCGACAATAGGAGCTGCCACACCTGCCTAGGACCATGCATTTGAGTAGAAGTTGTGAGAGGGAGCCTGCCTGGATCTAGGGCAGCAGTTCTCAGCCTGTGGGTCTCAACCTTTGGGGGTCACATATCAGATAGGCCACATATCAAATATTTGCATTACTATTCCTAAAGTTACTACAATTATGAAGTAGCAGCGAAATAATTTTATGTTGGGGGGAGGGTCACCACAACATGAGGAACTGTATTAAAGGGTCCCTGAATTAGGAAAGTCGAGAAACACTGCTCTAGGGTATGTCAAAGGCAGCCTCAGGGGCTTTGTGTTTGGGCTCTTCGCTGTAAAATGTTTTGCCCCTGGCTTCCCACCCCCTGGGTCTCCTGTCCCCCCAGGCAGCAGCCTTTCTCAGCTCTGCCTCCAGGCCCTCTCCCCTCCCCTCCCCTCCACTGCTTCTTATTACAGTGGCTGTATTTGTGTTTCCATCAGAGGAATGCTAACCAGAAAAAAACCATTATTTCTAAGAAAATAAACTGTGGGCTTGTTGGCCTTTGAGTGCTACTGAAATGGATATCGGCCTTCCCCAAAGGCCTTGAGACAAAGAGTGCAAGGGGCTTGTATATACGGGCAAGGTCAGGGGGTCTGAGAGGTTGTCCTGACTGGGACTTCCAGATGGATCCAGGCTGTAGCCCTGAGAAGAGTAGAACTGTAGCAGCAATGGTTGCCTGAGGCTTCAATCTTGGGATCCTAACAGCTGTCAGGGTTGTTCTTTCCCCATGCCTTCCAGTGTCCCCAAGATACACCCTTTTCTTAGAGGACTCAGGCCTTCTGCCCAGGCCTGCCTTCCTTGGGAAGGGGTGTAGAGCTGAGAATGGGCCCATGGAGAACAGGGCTTCCAGCCTTGTGGGTCTCTCAGGTCTTAGCATACTGACTGCCAAGTTCAGAGAGGGCCAGCGGGTCCCAGGCCCCTTGGACCCCCACTGTGAGAAGCTCCTCATTTAGGATGCTCCCCACTCTGGAGGTAATAAATGCTGTTGGATCTTTAGCAGAGTTCATCAACCTGCCCCTTCCCACCACTACTAGTCCTACTGGCAGACCTGGACCTCACTGGGGTCCTGTTAGTTTCTCAATGAAGCCCTGTGCCCAGGGTCTGGGGCTAGCATAAGGCACAGAAGAAAAGCAGACCAGTGTCCTAACCCTCAGTGGATACCATGGCCATAAAGTTCTGCTCCACTGAGACATGGGGGCTTCCCTTGGTGGCTTTACCCAGAGTAAAGACACCTCCAACACTAGCCTGCTTGTGTTGGGGTTTCAGCTTTGCAGCAAACGTGCCCTGTGAGTAGGGAAGTGGAAATGAGCTTCCCTATCTGGGCCACAGTGAAGGTTTAGCCAGTTGCCTCTGCTACTTCTATTATTGATGGGGGGGGCTGGTAATATCCTCCAGGGATCTGGGGAGAAAGATAGGAAGCTCACCCACAGGTCTGCTCAACTCAGCCACAGTTGGCTGCCTGTCTGCAGTGGCTGCAGCAAGGATGGAAAGCTGAGCTGGGAGTCCTGGGTCTAAGCTGCCATCAGCCTACGCTTGCTGATGAGCTCGATGTCCAAGACACCCTGTGTGGACCCTCAGTTACACCTCCGTGCAAACCACAGAACGTAGACCAGCTCTCTGACTTGGAGGTGAGACTTCATTGCTGGCACCTGTGTGCTTCTGATGATCTGGGGCCCCTGAAGAGTCTCAAGTTTCAAGGTCTGCAGCCCTGCGCCCTCCCCCACCCCTGCCTTGCCAAAGAAAGGAGAGAATGGCTGATAGCTTCTGGGATCCTGTTCATAAAAGTCAGGAGAGAGCACAGGGCTGGCAGAGCCCCAGGCTCTTGTCACTGACACCCCAGACACTTCTAGGGCTCAGTTTCATCAACTGTTTCATGAGGTCTTGAGGCCAAAATCTGGAGAAGAACCTCCAAGTAAGGGTTTAGGGTATTATTGAGGGAGAATTGCTATAATTTGCCCATCCTTTTCCTAGTGGCTTGGTAGACACACCCCTCGATCTTGGGAGACTACACCCCACCATGAACCCAGGCTGAGAAGATGGCATGAAGGCTGGTTCAAAGTGAGCCCCCTTGAGCCAAATATAGTGTTGCATACATGAAATGCCAGTACCTGGGAGGTGGAGACCAGCCTGGGCTACATGGTAGGAACCTATCTAAAAATACTTTTTGAAAACAAAATAGAAAACGCAGTACACACAAATCAGCCATCCTCATGGTCCTCCTGCATCCAGGCAGAAGTCAAAAGGCCAGCTCACTCAGTGGATAAGTGCAACAATAACACTGGCTTGTCTTCAATTAAAAAATTATCATTATCACATGATTGTATGATGTGTGTGGGGCTCATGTCACAGAGTCCTGGGGAGGATTAAGACACAGTGGAGTCTGCCCTCTCTGCTTTCAGTTTTGTGTGGGTTCTGGGAAATCACGAGCTGTCTATCTCACCAGCCCTCTTTCTCTTTGTTTTTAAAACCACTTTGTTGAGATACAGCTTGCATACCACATAGTTGACCCATGTGAACTCTCCAAGTCAATATCTTTTAGTGAATCCACAGTTGCTCATCACCACAATCTGTTTAGAAACTCCGTGTTTCTCAGCCACCACCCCCACCCCCAGACTTGCAACTCCTGTAACCACTGGATACCACTAGTATACCACATTCTGTCTCTGTGATGGCCTGTTCGGGGAAACATTCTGTGGATAGGATCACATAGTATGTGGCCTTTTGTGACTGAACAGTGTTTATTTGAAGTCAGGCAGCCTGGCTAAGTTGCTGACTTTGCTCGTCTTGGTAGTCTTCATTTCCCTTAGCTTAAAGTTAAGATGTTGGCACCCATCTCTTGGAGCTGTCCTATGTGCAGAGCCCATGAACTGCCCAGTGCTGTACCACACATTTCAAGGGCCAGTCAGTGGAAGCGACAACCAGCTGCTTGTTCGTTCTCTCAGTATTCAGCCAATGCCCATTGCATGCATTCTGCTAGCTTCCAAGGCTCAAGCTGAACAAGATACAAGTCACCATGGACTGGCAGCTTCCAATGTCACAGTAATGGTGTCTCTAGGTAGTGGAGCTGGGACCCAGACTGGGAAGAGGGGCAAGCTAAGCTTCAGAGGGGGCAAGACACCAAATCCCAAGCCAGGATGATTAGGAACCTGAGCTGCTGAAGGTGCTCCAGGCACAGAGAGCTCCAGAAGAATACTTAATGATGGCCAGAAGCCACATGGGGCACTGGAAGAGGTCACAAAGTAGCTGTAACCCCATGGTTATCTCAGATCTCAGAGTGGGGTAGGGAGACCTTCACTCCCTCTGAGCTGTGGACATTGTATGCAGTTAGGAATGAGAAAGTATATAGATTGGTGTTGGTTTTGTGTGACCTTTGACCTCTCCTGTAATTAACTGCTGGGCCCACTTCTGGCATTGTCTCTGCAGAAGGGAAACCTGATCGATGGATGCCAGGGGTCCTCAGAGAGCTGGTCTCATTACTCAATCATTACAGAACTGGAGCTTAACCCTGCACCACCGGAGACAGGGGGCTTAATCCTTCCTGCCAGGCAGAAACTACCTTCCCGAAAGCGTAATTAGCCAACAAACTGGATTAAGATTTATTCATCAATAAGGACTCAACTTCCTAAGCCATACATCTCTCCCAGAATAGATGTCTATCTAAAGAGTGCATGGTTTTCCTAAAGCCACAGACAAAGGAGAGACAAGCTAGTGCCCAGTAGGGGACAGAGTCTTTGTTAGAGCATTGGGGCTTCCCATCTGGGAGGAATGTCTAGAAAAATGCCAATCAGGGAAATGAGATCTTGTCATCAATGGCCTCTGAGAGTGAAAGTGTGGTTGCTTTCAAAGCCCTCCTTTTGAGGTTTTCTATCAGCTTTGATTTAAAAAGAAAAATAAATTATCCTGAAACACTATTAAAATGAGAAGGCACTCAGATTCATTGGGAAAGAATCTTCTAGAACCTAGATACCACAGAATAAGAATATATTTTATAAGGCAGTGAGAATCAATTTTGAATTAAATGGAGAAAAAATCCATCCTCTTTGGTGTCTGCCCCAGTGCTGCTGGCACAAGACCATGGCTGTGGGATGGTGTTTGCACTGACGTTTTAATATAGGAAAAGTAAGGCTATGTGGCCTTTGAATACACCCATAATGCACAGTTGCTGTGTTGTTTGCTCTGCTCTGTTGGATTTGAAAACAATCCTCTACTAGGAATTAAGTTTCCATTAAAAGGGAGAGAGGTGAGATGTCTTACAGAGTGAGGGTGACTGCTGTCAAGCCTGATGACCTGAGTTTGATTCCTGAGACCGACACCGCAGAAGGAGAACACAAACTCCTTCAAGTTGTCCTCTGACTTACACACACACACACACACACACACACACACACACCAAATGTAATTTTAAAAATTGCCACACAAAAAATAGAGATAAATGTAATAAAAATTTAATCATTAAAACTTTTTCATTAAAAGGAAAATCTAAGCTGAAGGAAGAGCAGAGATGGACAGTGAGCTGATGAACCTCACTTCTTCAGTGGGAGTTTGGATCCTTTGTCCTGCCCTCTGTTCATATCTACCCTCCTGGCATCACTGTCACCACCCTTCAGTGTCAAGTTTAGGTAACCTGAGATATGATACCCATGATGTCTTTCCCTCAGTGGCCTTTCTCCTTAATGACTTTTGGGAGCAAGGAGACCTGTTTTTCTCACACCCTGAAGATGTGGATGTAACTGGAAGAGGAGAGGGTGGACTTAGATGCAGCACTGTCTGAGGGCCTGGAGCCTCTCAAAATTAAGATGGGAACAGCACCCACTTCCCAGGTGACCTTGTCACTCAGTTTCTAACTCTGCCATCCCAGGCTGGCTTTCTTCTACATTTCTGTATTCCTTGGATGTCTGTGTCCTACTGAAAATCCTAGACAGAGGTGAGGGAACAGCTCAGCTGAGGCAAGCAGCTTGATCCCCAGAACCCACATAAGAGCCAATAGGAACAGTGTGTGCCTTTAAGCCCAACACTAGGGAGATGGAGCTGGGAGGATCGCTGGGATTGGCTGGCCAGCATTTCAGCTGGATTGGTAAACTCCAGGGTCAGTGAGACCCTGTTTCAAAGAATAAGATGGAGAACTAGTAGATGGTTCAGCAGATAAAATCTCTTGCCCCACACACCTGGTGACTGAGTTCAGATCTCTGGACACAATGTAGAAAGCTGGCTGCTGTCGTCAGCATCTGTAACCCCAAGCATTCCTGAGGAAATGGGAAGCAGAGCCTGGGAAGGACCTGGAACCTCGCAGAGCAGCCAGCCTGGAGTGCCTGGCAAAGCAGCAGAAGTAAAAGCCTGCTTCAAAGCAAGGTAGAAGGCAAGAATCAGCTCCTAGGAGTTCCCCTCTGACCTCCGTCTGTGTGCACCCTCACAGACATATATCACACACATGGAAGCGGGGTGATTGAGGAAGACACCTGGTGTAGACCTCTGGCCTCCATAATATGTGCACATGTGTGCCATATACATGTTCCTACAGGTGCACACACATACATACACTAGAAAGACACCAGCCATTGGATTAGGATCCATCCAAACCCAGTGTGACCACTTCTTTAAAAAAAAAAATAATTTCAAACCAGGTCACAGTCTTAAGCATTGGGGGTTGGGACATAGATGAATCTTAACCCACAGCAGTCCTTTGTTAAAAATCATCCTAGCCAGGTGGTGGTGGTGCATACCTTTAATCCCAGCACTCAGGAGACAGAGGCAGGCAGATCTCTGTGAGTTCAAGGCCAGCCTGGTCTACAGAGTGAGTTTGAGGACAATAAGGGATACACAGAAAAACCCTGTCTGGAAAACCAAAAAGGAAAAAAAGAAAGAAAGAAAAGAAAAACCCTCCTATCAGTGCATGGTATCACATGCCTTTAATCCCAGCACTCAGGAGGCAAAGGCGGGCAGATATCTGTGAACTCCAAGCCAGCCTTGTCTACACAGTGAGTTCCAGGACAGTCTCCAAAGCTACATAGAGAACCCCTGTCTTTAAAAAACCAAAAAAGAAAATCAAAACAGAAGTCAGTGGTTTGCACTGTGAGCCAATGTCCTTCATTCTGGGTACTAGAAGTCATGCAGGCCAGTGCAGGAGCATGTCAGGCTCAGGAGTGGGGGGGGAATCATTCACAAAGATGCTCAAGAGTGGGAGGGGCCTAGGGGACAACAGCAGCAAAACTCTTCACTCTACAGCCCAATGGCATCTGTTATGGTGCTGCCCCATGGAGAACCAATGAGAGAAAGGTTATAAGAAATCATTTCAATGACTGTTCAATAATCAGTCATTTTGTTACAACTGTAATGTGGTGCTTAAGCTATTTATCATCCCAGTAGTAAAAATGTTTTTCTTAATCTGTAGACACAGATGACAGGCATAAATTAAAACCAGGCCAGACCTTTGAGGTGATGATCCCCAATCAGAAGGGGTGTCCTCTGTTTGGAGACCTCTGGATGCTCAGATCTCACCACCACTAAACAGCTGGTTTAATGGCGTGTCATGGACATGGTAGCCCTATAATAGAGTGTTCCTTCCTCTGTTGGCACCTGGGAAGCTCAACTGTGTGTGTGGCTCACCTTTTGTGATTGTGCCAGGATTGCCAACTCTATCACGGAACAGTATCACCAGTAAATCTAATTTGTTTCTCTCTGTCTTAAACCTTTATTTCTGAAAATCATACTGCAATTTGTTTTTAAGCTGCTTGAAGGAAAGGAATGAATGAGTGAAGAGAAGTCTGGATAGATAGAAGGATGAATGTTCATATATTGGGCATAAAGAATGGGTAAGTGGGGTATGCATGTGGATTTGGAGGGTGAGTGTTTGCATTAGTGAATCCGTGGGTGTACATGTGACTAGATGTGTGGATGCATGGTCTTTTAATGAATGGAAGGACAGTGTATGGCCAAATATATGTACAGGTAGATAAAAGAATGGATATTTGAATATGGGAGAGTGCTTGCATGGATAAATGGATGGGTACATAGGTGACTGGTGAATAGACAATCAACCAAGTTGCATATTATGGTATGTTTTAGCATAAATGGATAAATGGGAGAAGGGCTGGATGGGAATTTGAGTAACTATGCCATATAGTGTATAAATAGATTGATAGCAGGAGGAAGGTGGGTTTTGGATGAATGGGTGTATGGCTGAGCAGATGGAACAGCATGCACACGAGTATAGATGGAGGAGGAACGGGGGGAGGGCAGAGGCGTGGACAGCACTTCGATGGCTAGGGAGCACTTTCACAGGGCACCATAGAAATGAGCTAAGGATCAAATGTTTGTCTGGAGTATTTTACCCATGCCTTGGCCTGTGCTAGACAGTGTGGCTTAGAACAGATGTAAGCTTTGTAGACTGAGAGTTCTGATACTTGTCCTGTCACCTGCTATGTGACCTTGAGCAGTTCTCTAACCTCTCTGAACTTCAGTTCGATCAGCCTTAAAAAACAGCTTCCCAGAGAACTGCATGGAGGACTGGCAGGGCCCGTGCTTCAGGAGGAGGGCCGACTTACTGCCCTTGGAGGTGCAGCATGAGAGAGATTATTTTACACAAACATGACACAAAAGTCTTTTAGTCTGACTTATCCACTCTAAGTCTTCTACCCACCATGGGACCAACAGCCATTGCAAGTGACACGGGCTGCTGGGATCAGGCCAGACATCAGCTTGAGAGAGGGAAGCAAGAAGGGAAGGAAGAGCTTGGGGGATTCTGGGTCATTTGGTGAGAGGTGATGCTCATGCTAGCAGGCAGTGGAAGGAAGTTGTTGCTGTGTTAAAGATATAGAAAAAGCACAGTTAGGCCTAACAGGCTTTTTCTTTTGGGCCACCAACCAGCTCCCAAATCATGACACAGAATCTTATTAGTTTTGAATGCTCTGCCTAGCTTAGGCTCATTTCTGACTAGCACCTTTAACTTAAATAAACCTGTTTCTTTTTACCTACCTTTTGCCTTGGGGCTTTTTACCTTTTCTTTCCTTCTGTATATCTTATTTTCACTTCTCATGTCTGGCTGGCAGCTGCCTGGCTGGCCCCATGTGTCCCTCTCTTTCCCCCTTGTTCTCTCCTCTTTCAGTCTTTTTCAAGCCTAGCTTTCTCCTCCTAGCTATTGGCTGTTCAGCTCTTAATTAGTCTGATCAGGTGCCTCAGGCAGGCAAGGTGAAACAAATGCAATACATCTTTATATAACTAAACAAATGCAGCATAAACAAATGTAACACATCTTTACATTGTTAACAAAGGCAACAGAAACAAATGTAACACACCTTTACACAGTTAAAGTAATATTCCACAACATAAACAAATGAAACATGTCTTTACTTAGTTAAATATTCCACAACATTTAGGTAAAAAAAAAAAAAGCCAGGTGGACCTGTGACTCATATAGGGTAATGGTGGGGGAACAGGGAGGGGGTAGAGATAAGTGCATCCTTGCAGCTGATTGGGGAGCCAGCCTAGCTGTCCAAATCAGTGAGCTTTGGCTTCACTGAGAGCCATGTCTCAAAAAATAAGATGAAGAGCAACAGAGGAAGAGCAGACATTGACCTTTGTCGTCTACCGTTCACTCACACACCTGCTTAGACACATACATGCAACACACACACACACAGAAAAGAGAGAGAGAGAGAGAGAGAGAGAGAGAGAGAGAGAGAGAGAGAGAGAGAGAGAGAGAGAAGGAAAAGCCATTCTTGGTATCTGAGATGTGGAAGGAAAAAACAATATGGCCTGTGATGGGGGTACTCCAGAGCTGTGTAGCTTGGTGAGTTAAAGCTGGGATGCATTGTCTGAGGTGTGTATGTCCAAGACCTAGGAGACATGTTTAGAGTAATGTGTGCAGGTTCAGGGCTTCAAGCAGAACCTGGAGGCAGTGGGTATCCCTCAGTAGCTATAACTCCCTACTCCTTCCCCATAAACCTAAGGTCTTACATCTTCCTTTAATATCATTTAGACTACTAGGTATATTTAAAGATGATTTAGACATGCTGCAGACTCATTTCTGCTCCCCACCTGACACAAGTGGTGGCTACACACACTAAGGCAGGCCATCTTGACTCTGAAACCTTTGGGAATCCCTGCTTTGTCCTTCCCTCCTTCTAGCTGGCTGGCTGGGTACGAGGATGGGCTTGTTGCAATATGCTCTTTTCTCAGGTTATTATTGCCTTCATTCTTTGGGGTGTCTGTGCTATGCTTAATCACTTCCTAGAAGAATCAGGAGTGAAGGAGTAAGCCCCTGGATCTCCAGACTAGTATCCCTATACTAAGCATCAAATGGCTATGCCATAGTTCTGCTGCACCCCAGCTAATGAGAGTTTGGATCTTCATGGTTTTCCTGCCACATTCCAGGCTTTAGGTTAGGCTCTTCCCATCTTCTGCTAGAACTTCACCTCAAACTCCCACTCCTGGCAGATAAGGGAAGAAATGTTTCTTCTGTCTCAGACATGCTTCTTCTGGGTCCTGAGAATCACTTTGAGTTTACCTATGACACGCTCCCACGCTACAAAGGCCATCCTAGAGTCCCTGAAGGCTGGACTCAATGTAAGTGGGAGGCATTGAGCCCAGGGAATATTTAGAAGTGGGGTGGCCCAAGACCTAACAGAAGCACCAGGTCCCTAGACCACAGCTGGTAGGGTCATTCTGGAAGCATCCTAGAGAGGAAAGTCTGGGCTTAGGTTCCCTGGGAACCCAGAGTCAGGTGTCACTACTAAGAAGCCTGCTTGCATCCCTTCTAGGTGTGTGGGCTTTGGCAAGGTTTTAGCCTACCCATGCAAGGTTCCTTCAGTGCCCCGTGCAAGCAGACCACTGGGCCTGAGTTCCTATCTTCATTAGGGTTACTATTACTGTGACAAACATGGTAACCAAAAGCAAATTGGGGAGGAAACACTTCTGTATTCGAAGTCTATCACTATCACTGATGGAAGTCAGGACAGGACCTCAAACAGGGTGAGAACTTGGAGATAGGAGCTGATGCAGACGCCATGGAAGGGAGCTGCTTAATGGCTTGTTCTTTATGGGTTGCTCAACCCACTTTCTTATAGAGCCAGGACCACCAGCCCAGGGAAGACACCACCCACAATGGTCTGAATTAGTGACAGGTCCAATCACTAAGAAAATGCCCTACAGTTAGATATTATGGAGGCATTTTCTTAATTGTGGTCCCCTCCTCTCAGATGACTTCAGCTTTTGTTGAGTTGACATAAAACTGTCTACCACAGTCCCTATGAGGACTTTAGAGATAATGGCATACAGTGTGGCCAACCCCTTGGGTGTAGAAGTGGTTCATTGAATGCTAGCTACATGTTTCTTATTCTTCTTTCTGGAACCCCAGAACTGATAGCCCTTTGACCCCTGCTGGGAAATGTTGAAAAAAAGACTTATAACAGCAGAGTGACCTTTACTAAAGCTATTGACCATTGTTTATGAGACAGAAGTCTTTGTTATAACAAGGGAGCTGGAGCAGCTGAAGGCCAGGCCTCAGCCCATAGGGAGGCAGCTAATGGGGTGGGGTGGGGGTGGGGGGCAGTGGACATTCTTTCATCCCAGAGATGACACTTTTTGGTGATGTGCACAGTTTATTTTACTGGGTCTGCCCGTTTCAAAGGAGCCAGTTTCCATGGATGTGGAAGCACCCATATGATGGCAATGTCAGCAGGCTTTAGAAGGAGCCAGAGCCAGGCTTGATGATGACCTGCTTCACTGTGGCAGGAGTTGGAAGCCCCCCCCCCCCCCACACACACACACACACACCACAATGTGACTCTTTTCTGAAAACTGGTGGTCAGCCTTGCTTCTGAGCCAAGTTTTTTTTTTTTCAAATACTTCTTCAGTCCAATAAACATTATTGAGTATCTGCTGAGTTATTATCTATCCCCTGTTCTAATTTCATTTCTGGTGTTGTGATTTAAAAAAATAATACCCTGACAGAAAGCAACTAGAGGGGAAAAGGGTGTTATTCCTGCTTACAAGTCCAGGCTGTGGTTCATCATCATAGGTATTGTTATTTTGCTTAAATTAGAAGTCGAGAGATGGAGATGGAACATGAACTGTGGAGGGTACATCAAACATAAGGTTTATTACAGGGTGGGAGAACCAGAGGGGGAGAGAGAGAAATGGAAGAACAGAGCAGGGCAGAGAGTAAGAGAGAAGAACTAGTGGTCGACCACCAGAAACAGAGAGAGAAGAGAGAATTAGTGGTCAACCACCAGAAACAGAGAGAGAAGAGAAAATTAGTGGTCCACCTCAGGGGAGGGAGGGGGAGGGGGAGAGGGGGAGAGAGAGAGAGAGAGAGAGAGAGAGAGAGAGAGAGAGAGAGAGAGGTACATAAGGTACATAGCTTTAAAGGGAAAGCTGAGTATGCGCACTGAGGCTTCACACATGTGCAGAGTCCTCATGCAGGTCTGTAATGCATAATGAGTGATGTGGCATGTCGATGTGCATGCCCCACCCATTTTCAGGGGGTGGGGTCTGTCTCTTAAAGAGATACAAGCAGGTCAGCATTAATGCCTGACCTTTCAATAGGGAAGTCAAGGCAGGAATTTCAAGTCGTTGGTCATATCACACCTGTAGACAAAAGCAGGGAGAAATGAGTGCACAAGGCTTGCTTGCCTGCACTCTCTGCTTGATTTCTCCACTCTTGTCCAGCTCAGAAACTCCTGCCTAGGGAATGATGCCGCCTGCAGTGGGCTGGGTCTTCTCATATCAGTTAATGTCCTTAAGACAATGAATGCCCCACAGACATGCCCATAAGTGAACCCAATGCAGACAGCCCCTCACTGAAACTCTTCCAGGTGATCCCAGGTTGTGTCAAGTTGACAATTAAAGCTGTCACATCCCCTAATAAGTCATATCATAGCAGCTTGCAGTGGTGGAAGCTGAACCCAAGTCACTTGTTCTGATACTTCTCATGTCTCTGCCTTTGCAGACATCGACGAGTGTGAAAATGACTACTACAACGGGGGCTGCGTCCATGACTGCATTAACATCCCTGGGAACTACAGGTGCACCTGCTTTGATGGCTTCATGCTGGCTCATGATGGACACAACTGCCTGGGTGAGTGGTGAGGCTGAGCCTTACCTCTGATCACAGCCTTCCTGTGTCTCAGTTCTAGAATGCAGAGTTGGGGGCTGTGCAAATAAGCACCTTCCTCTGGCTCCTTTTAGTAGTTTGCCAAGTTGCTGTAGCAGAATACCACAAACCATGTGGCTTTGATGGCAGAAATTTTCTTTATCGCTGTTCTAGAGACTGGAGGACCAAGATCAAGCACAAATGGCTGCCTTCCTGTATAGTCAGCAATGCACTTTGTGCATGCATACATCTGGTGGCATCTCTCTGGTCCTAATTACTTCTTCTTTTAAGAATACCTGGACCAGTGAGGTGGCTCAGTGGGTGTGTTAGGTACTTTTCTGTTGCTGTGAGAAAATTAATGGAAGAGTTTGTTTTGGCTTATGGTTCCAGATGAATAAAAGTGCATCATAGTGGGGGAGGTGTGGCCCTGAGCGGCAGGCACTGAAGAGTGGAGACAGGAGCAGGAAGCAGAGAGATCACATCTTCAAATTCAAACATCAAGCAGACAGAACAAACTGGAAGAGGGGCACGGTTGTAAATTCTCCAAGTCTGCCTCCAGTGGCATTCTGCCTGTAGCAAGGCTGCATCTCCCATAACCTCCTGAAACAGCGCCACCAAGTGGGGAATCAAGTGTTCAACATGAGCTTATGGGAGACATTCTCATTATAACCACTACAGTGCATAAAGGCACTTGCCACCAAGCCTGACAACAGGAGTTCAGTCCTTAAGATTCATGTGGTAGACTGACTCCTGGAAGTTGTTCTCTGAACTCCATACATGTGCTGTGGCACACATACACACACACACACACACACACACACACACACACACACACACACACACACACACACGCTTATTAATTAAAAAATTAAGGAAAGAACTGACTCCTGGAAGTTGTTCTCTGAACTCCATACATGTGCTGTGGCACACATACACACACACACACACACACACACACACACACACACACACATGCTTATTAATTAAAAAATTAAGGGCATCTGTCATATTGGAATAAGTCCACCCCCAACAGCTCCAGTTTTAAATGTAATTACCTCTTTAAATTCCTGGATGCAAATAGAATCACATTTAGACGTAACAGTGGTTAGAGTTCTTCAGTACGGGACGTGAGGGAGTGCAATTCAGCCTACAGTCTTGCATACTTCCAACTGTCTGCAGTTCAAATCTATCTTAAAGACAATTGTATAAAATGTATGCGCATGATTATTTTTGGTGAATAAAGCTGAGAGAATGTAGACTAGGGAGGGGAAATGGCAAGTTCCGCTGGTGAGCCTCTGTTGGTCCTCTGTCCACCTCTGCGGTCCCTTTAGCATTAGAAACACATCCGGCACTGTCACATGGTCTCTGTTTCTACCTAGTCATTCCACCAGCCAAAATGCTGCTAAAGGCCTGTACGAGCTTCTTGGGGTTACCATGGCAAAGAGATGAACTGGGTGGCTTATGTGATAGACACTGATTCTCTCAGACCTTAGAAATCCAAAATTGAGGCAGGAAGTTTCTATCTGAGGGTTGTTGGTGAAGTTCTTTCCAAGTCCTTTCTCCTAGCCTATGACCATTCAAGAATTCTTAAGCTCAGGAACAGTGTTCCCCCATGTCTTCACATTGTCTTAGCTCCATAGGCATTCTCAGTGTCCAGATTCCCTTCCTCATAAGGACATGAGTTATATAGGATGAGGGCCCATTGTGGTTACCCCATGTTATCCTTATCATATGCTGTGATGGTTAAAATAGTCATCCTGGCCAGATTCAGATTCACCATGGAAACAACCCTCAGTGTGTCTTGAGATATTCTAGATTATGTGCATTGAGGTAAGACAACCCTCATGTAAGAGCCATCATTTCATGGGATGTTGTCCCAGACTTCATAAAAAGGAAAAAGTGAGTTAATGGGGTGGGGGGGATCTCTGCTTCCTGGCTGTGGATGCAATGTGACCTGTTGTTTCTTTAAACACCTGTTGTCACAATCCCCCACCATGATCGTATCTCTTTCAGCTTCCTCCCCTGAGTTTCTGGAGATCTCAGAAACCAGAAAAGAAAAGTAACTGATATAATTACAAAGACCATTATTCCTCCAGAGGCCACATTCATAGCTCTGGAGATAAGGCTTCAGAATATTTTGAGGGGACCTGGAGGAAGTTCACAGCCTATAACTCAAAGGACAGCAACTAGTGGGCCACCCAGTGCTCTCAGAACAGAACTGCCTGGATCCCAGCCCTCTTCTACCATCAGCTGCAGAAGCATAGTCTCTAGATCCAGGAGGGCATGTGTGCGATTGACAGGAGCATAGTTGTGAACAGGTCATAGGCCTGTCGGGGTCTCTGTCCATTGTCAAGGAAAGAAGGCTGTTACAGCTGTTAGTATTGTCATGGTCTCTGAGATTTGTCTTCTCCAGGTCAGTGTGCCACTATGACACCAGGCTGAGTGTAAGAATGAAATCATAGTATAAAACCGAGGGCCCTGAACTATATGGTCAACTAGCCGGTGCTATTGATGCTCTAGTGGTTTGGACATCTTTCTGCTTTTGCTATCAGAATGCAGAGTGAGTCTGGACAAAAAAAAAAATCTTCCCTGTTTCCCTAAGTGGGTCCTCCAGAATCATTACCACAGATGGATTGTAAGGGTTAAAATATCACCAGGATTTCTAGCTTTGCATGCAGGAATTTCTGCAAGGGCCGAGCAGATCGTCACGGTGCCAGCTGGCTTGTCAGCACTAGGTAGAAGGGTTCAATACCCTATGCGCTTGGGCTTCCTTTCCTAGTGGTTTGTCAGTCTGAGAGCTGCTGTCTGGTTTTGTTTAATGCGTGTTGGGGCTCAGATGAGCTCATTATGGGAAACAGATCTGTGAACATGTAATTACACCCCAAATAAGTGCCAAAACAGAGGTCTGGACAAGAGTTAGTAAAGACCAGAAGGGCCTGTGAAAAGCTACCCCTGGCTGGGTGAGCATGGGGGTAGAAGCCAGATTGCCAGAGCTTCAAAGAGGAAGCTCTCAGCAGGCTCTCAGAGGGGGAAGAAGTTTGTAGGTCTGGGAACAATGTGTATAGGGCTGCAGGCAGATCCTTGAGGCTGGGCTTAGGGACTGCAGAGCCTGGCAGGGCCTTTGACTAGGGACCACACAGCTTTTAAAGTGCCACACCCAGGTGAAGCATTATCACTTACTCCTCACCTGGTGTATGTACCAATTCCTTGGCTGTCTGCAGCAAATATGTTTCAGCAATTGAGTAGTCAGTGAAAGCTCAACTCACCACTGACCCTGGGGATATCCTATCAGAAGCCAGCAGTGTCACTCTGGCCAAGGGAACACTTAAGTCTTAGCTCTCCTATTCTGACCTGTTTAGTTAGTCTTTGGTCAATCTCTTCAATTCTCTGTGCCTCCATTTCCTATCTACACTACATGGAATGTGTAGTTCCTGTCTTACAGGAGTCAGGTAAGGATTCTGTGAAATCATAGGTGTAGTTAGCAGAGTGTCTGATACCGGAAATGACATAGCATGGGTCAGCTTCCAGTGGAGGTAAACCTTATGAGCTGCTTTGAGGCCCCCAACACCTCACAGGACCATGATCTGTGCTCCTGGATGATACCCTGGACTCCCTGGCTGGGCTCTGTGTCCTTTTCTGTGAAGGGCCACCCTTACCCCTGCTGGAGAGCATGCACCCCCACCTTCACCCCTCCAACCTGATGGTGAAGTCTATACAGGTCTTTGTTTCAACAACATTGTTTTCACTATGGATTCTTTTTACACTGATAGATAAGAAAGACCTAGGCAAGACCCCTCTCTGCCCTCCCCCTACACACACCCCAAGCACAGATCCTATGGCAGCTGAGGGCAGACCTTTCCTACAGGCTGCTTTTGTTTGGTCTTTTTTTCCTTTTGTTCTTTTTCCTTCTCAAGAGAGAATTCCGACTTAGACAAGTCAGGCCGTGGTGGCAGCAGGGTTCAGCCCAGACCGACTGTGTGACCCCAGGCTTGTTAGCTGAACGTTTAGAGCCTCAGCCTTCTATCCATGAAACACATTAAGAACAGATGCCTGGGAGTTGGGGATGTCTCATTTGGTACAGTGCTTGCTTCATAAGCACAGGGACCTTAGTTTGAGCTCCGGAACCTATACTTAAAGTCTAGGCAGAGGAGTGTACACTTGTCATCCTAGTGCTGGGAGGCCAAGGTGGGAAGATCCCTGGGGCTTATTGGCCATCCAGCCTAGCTTACTTGGTAAGTGCCAGGCCAGAGTCTGAGAAATGACACCAGAGGTTGGTTTTCAGCCTTCTCTGGCACATGTAGTACATATGTGTGTGCATATATATGCTCACATGTCTATGTGTGCATGTGTGCATATACACACACAGAGCAGGGAGAGGGGACGTTGATGCTTGGGATACAGTGAGGACTGAGGCAAACTATAATTGAGAAATGAGCAGAGCTGGGACATGGAACTGTTCAGTGAAGACTCTGGAGCCCCCACTCTGCCTGGGGCCAGCTCCTTGCGCCCTCCCTGCCTTAGTTGCCACAGCTATGCAATGGTCTATAAGACCAGCCTTACAGGTTGTGGATTGACCATATCTGGAGGATGGTTGGGGCTGGATGTCACCATCATATCCTGGCAGAGTTTTCAAGTTGGCAGCCCACCTCTGACCCAGGGGCATATTTGATTTCTCCCCACCGTAGTGCCGTGGAGTTGCCATACCAGAAGGATTATCAGCACTTCAGAATTGGGGGACAGTATGTAAACGTCAGTATTTCCCGACAGGAAGCCTGGTACACACCTGGGATCCTAGCAAAAGGGAGGTGAACGCAAAAGCGTCAGGTGTTCACAAGGCCAGCCTGTGCTACATGAGACCCTATCTCAAAAAAAAACAAAAAAAACAAAAAAAAAAAGACATTTTCCTCTCACTCCTACTTGGTGACTGTTGTCCTGCCCACAAGGCAGGATCGCAAGGAAGGCCTGCATCCAATAGTCCCACAGTGATGGTGAAGCTCTCCCCACATTGACACAAGCGCCTTCTTGGTGACCTGTAGGTTGGATATGGCTTCTGAATTCTAGGACTCTGCACTTTGTGCCAGACAGTACAAATATGGGTGGAGCCTGCTCATCTCCTTCTTTTCTGTCCCCTCCTCCATCCAACACCCCTTGAGCATGAGAACCACTAACCTGTTGGGGTTCTGAGTTGTGCCCCAAAGCAGCAGCCCTGTGGCTGTGACTCAGATACAAGTGTCATTTATTCTGATAATCAAAGGTTGAGGCCATTTAGACAGGACATGTTAGGGTCCCAGATACTCAGGGAATGGCCTGGAACAGGGGTTTGGGGGAGGAAACATGTTGCACTCAGTCTAATTATGGACTCAGTCTTCCAGAGGGAGACTGGCAACTATGAGAGAAGCAGAGCAGGGGCCCTAAAAGTGTGATGGCCAAGGCAGGGCACCCTCAGTATGGCACTGGAGGGGGTTGTCCTGAGCTGCCCTCTGGAATGTGAATTCCCCTGACTGCTATTATGCTCTCACACTCTAGTACTTGCTCACAGAACTTCCTTCTATATGCCAAAGCTTCCAGCACAGTTTTACCCCCAAGGCTTACTGGGTGGCTGTGAGGCATTGGCTGAGTTCCTGGAGGGTTCCCTGTCCACAGACAAGGAGTCACAACCTGTCATGCCCTGAGAAGTATCGGGCTTGGATGTTGTTTTGACTGCAGAAGTCTGGGTAGAAAGTCTTCTTCCCTTGTAGCCTTCCTTCTTCTCTGGGCCCTGCTGAATTCCTGGGGATGGTGGCAGGGGCAAGCCCTGACCATCTCAGAGAGTAACAGGGAGGTTTGAAAAGCACCCCGAGTTGGCTGGGAGCAGTGAGGCTCCCAGAGGTTGGTTTCCCGTCAGCAGTGTTCAGTTTCTTTACTTTTGAGCAGGCGAGCCTGTTTTCTTGTGGAGATGCTTGTCTGTGACCAGGTCCTGGACAGGGGCCAAGTCTGTGCTCTGGAGAGTGAAGGCCTCTCTCTATTTGACATCTTTATTGAGGAATTTCTCAAATATAACAGAAAATGACACCGGGGGGAATTGAAACCAGGATGAGCTCTTACTCAGCCTGAAATGGCTGCCTTTGGCTATGTAATTACTTGAAATAGCAGTTCTGTTTGAAAAATATTATTCCAAACTCGGCACGATCAGCCAGCTGAGCAATATTTAGGCTAATAGAATAAGATTTTTTTTCATCTTAAATTAGAACCAGCAGCAGGTCATTGTCCCCCATGCCCACAAAGCAAAGCTCTCCTTCTCTGAAGCCATCCGGAAACTTAGCCAGATGTCTGCAACCTTCATTTTTACCTTGACTGACTGAAAAATGTGTTTCTCAAGTTGCTCCCAGCTGGAATTTTGGACCAGCCCCTAGCACTTTGATCCCAGCGAAGAGAAGTCATTTGTAGCCGCATCCGGCAGACGAGCTGATTGATTAACCAGATGGTGCTATATCAGCCAACATACATTGAGCACCTACTGTGTGCCTCACCTTGTGCTCAGAGACAGTTCTTCCCGGGCGAGATGAGGAGTGTGCTTCTGTATGTGTGAAGCAGCCTGTGTTGCATTTGTGTTCTTTCACAGGTCCGCCAAAACATCCACAGGTAGATGCCATTGGCAGCCTTTACCTAGACTCTAGAACCTAGTTGGATAGAAGCCACTAGCACCAACTCTTACAAATGAAGAAACCTGGATTCAGGGAAATGGCCTACTCAAGGTCACAAATGCCAGTAAGAAGCTCAGCATGTGGTTTCTGTCACTTTAGTCTTGAGCCTGTGCCTGCTGACCACCCGGGCCCCTGCGCCCAGGAGAGCAGCAGCTCTGGAAGGCAGACCAGGCTCAGGAACGGGTCCCTGATGTGTTATGTCAATCACGCACCCAGCCTTAGAGCCACCAACTCTGTTCTGTAGGGCCAGATCAGGTGGGCAGTGGCGGGTCAAAAAGCAAGAGGGCACCTCCTCCCAAGATTTTGCGGCTTTCTCAAGCATCTCCCTTGGGACTTTGTCCCATCCCATATGACAGTTTAAAGCCCTGTTTTTCCAAAGTCCCATGCTTCCTCAGGGCACCCAGCTCTCAAGGAACATAGGATAGGGCCCTGCTCACCTTTCTCCTCCTCACATTTCACCCTTGCCCATTGTCTGTACCTCAAGCCCTTTTACGCGTCTCTGCTATCGACAAGCTGCCTATAAAGAGTTGTAGAACGAGTGAACAGAGGATTTCCCACCTGGACAGAGAGCCCTTGCCAGATCTCTTGCTGGACACACAGGTACCAGGGGCAGAGGAGAGTTAGATGGATAACCTTCAGGGCCCCAGGTTGACAAGGATGGAAGCATACAACGATGGAGGAGGAGATGCTTGTTTAACTTGCTGCCCAGTGTTCAAGCATATGTGTATGAACAAAAGTTGTTCTCTGTCCCTACTGTGTACCCACTGAAGACACAAGCAGGAATGAAAATCAGTACTGGGCTCACCCTTCTGAATTCACATAGTAGGAACACAGACAGCAACGTGAATATATAGCTCAGCAAAGTAGTTTCAGTCAAGTCAAATCCACAAAAAACAATAGTAATAGAAACAGAACAGCCTGATAGAAAGTGCCCGGGGGTCGGTGCCTGCATCAGACCACTGGGTTCTGATCATATTGCTGCGTGAAAGCCATACCATACCAAGTGGTATGAAATACCGCCATTCTCTGCCTATGGGTTCCGTGGGTCAAGAACCAAGTCAGGTATATCCAATCTCTGCTCCAGCGTGTCTGGAACCTCAACTGGAAGATGTGAAACAGGAGGCAACTGATGGCCAGGAGCTGGAACCATCTGGAAGCTTCCTGGCTCATGTCTAGTGGTGGTTGCTGGATGGAAGCCAGAATGTATATGGGCAGCCTTTCCATCTGGGCTTTGGTGCAGGCCAGGGTGAGCCTCCCCTGCAGGGTGTCTGGGTCCCTGCAGAACAAGGTCAAGTGTGGGAACTCCCCCACAAACTCATGGTGAAGGTGGTATCAGTGGTCTCCCCTGATTTAAGAGGAGCAAATATGGGAGGGGACATCAGGGAGGAGGAGGGAGTGTCTTGTAGAGGTCTGGGGGACTCTGTGCTAACAAAAGGGAAACACAGTAGATGAGTTTGGGGACAGGTCACTGTGTTTAAAGAGCCACGGTGTGGGAAAGGGAAAGAGATGAGTTCAAGGGGAAGACAGGAAGCAGTCACAGATTGCTTCGGGACCCTAAGAGGGGGTGGATTTTATGCCAAGTAACTGGGAAGATGGGGGCCCTTTTTACCAGGGAATAACATGTTTTGTTTGGCATTTTAATAAAAATCCTTCCTGGTTGCAAGTGGAGACTGTTAGAAGGAGGAAGGGCAGGGTGTTTCAGTGGGGAGGCCCCTATAATGGCCTGGCTGGATGCTGTAGGGACTCTGTAAGGGTAACAGTAGTGGAGGTGGTGACTGAACTCAGAATACATTTTGCAACAGCCAACAGGAAGTCCCAATGGATTCAATGTAAGAGGTCAGGGAAAGCAAGAACCAAAGGCAACTGTTAGAGTTTGCCTGTCACTGTGTGGTTCTCTACCTTGTGTCTTAGGCGAAGATGGGGAGGGGACAGATAGATGTTTGGGTGGTATGGACTGCAGAACTCAGGTCAGCTTAGTTGAATTCTGTTTGAGATAATTACCAGTCCTCCCAGTGGAAATGGCATACAAGGTCAGATGCCCCTGGAGTCCAACCTGGGGAAAGTGTGAGTCGCTAGTTCCAGGATGGCTTTGAATACCAAAGATGTTGATGATGGTTCATTTCACAAAGATCACCTGTGTACCTGCCCTGTGCACCCCCCACCCTTGGATGAAAACTCCAATATAGATGACCTGTTCCCTGGCCTTAGGAAGCACAGACACTCAACCTGTCTGGCTTTGGCCATCCTGCCTGAGTTGATCACTGTGTGACTTCAGGCAAGTAACTTAGCTTCTCTGGACCTCTACTATAAGATGGAGCCAGTGACCATGTTTATTTCTGAGCCCAAAGGAGATGAGCTTTGTAAAGCACCTAGCTTGGTAGCAAAAGCTCCCTATGTGTCAATCATCTACTTACCATTGTCCTAGTGTGCAAAATCAGAGCAGTTTTTAATGAAAACTAGTCTGGTTCTAAGCTGGTGAAGAGGCAGTGGGCAAGCCTGGGCTGTGGGTGGTATGTGAGATCTGTGGCAGAGACCTGAGCCCCACATCCTATGAGGTGCTCCTGTCAGATAAACCACTGCTCTCAGATTTCTGGTCAGACAGCCCTCCATTCTCTTGAAGGGATGTGGGGGTCACATGACATCAGTGCTTCTCATACTGTAGCCTGGCCACATCCTCTTATTTTCATCTTGTTCTGGCCCCTGTGAAGTGGGGACATCTGTTCTCTGTTGCATCCCAGTGGAGGTGAGTGTGCAAGTGACCTTAGAGGCTGTCCGGTGGAAGAGGAGGAGAAGGGCACAGGGGAGACCCTTGCAGGGCCCAGTTGTATGTAGAGAGGAAGTCGCTGGGATGCTGGGGGTGGGAGTGGCCATCACAGCTCCCTGTGCTGGGCTGTGTGTGTGATGAAAGCACTCCCAACCCCTCTAGGAAGACAGCTGGAGCCAGAATTGCTCCTCTGAACCCCACAGAAGGTTCCAGTCGCCTTTATTTATTTGTTTTCATCCTCCAGCAGCTCGAAAGTGTTTCATGATGGGGGGAAAAATGCTGACCATCTTAATGTAAACCTAAACATCCTGGGCCAGCCCTGTCTCCTCTATGCAAGCAGCAGTGTTTCTGAGGTAAAGGGGAAGACTTCTCTTTGCTCCCTTGCCCTCCTCCTGCCTCCCGTCTCACCATGGTCCATGCTGAGGTGATTGAAAACACTGGACTGTGTTTGCTGTTGGAGTTCACATCAGTCAGATTGCTACTCCCAGCTTTTTACAACTGTTCATCTGGTTTCGCTGAGACAGGATCTCCTGGAGCCCAGCCTGGACTTGAACTTGCTATGTATGGGGGACTGGCCCCGAACTCCTGATCCTTTGGATTCCACCTCTAGGGCTCTGGGATTGCAGGCATGCCCTAGCACTGCACGTTTGCATCTGTTAATTTGATAGAAATTCCTTGGCCTGAGAAAAAGAAACGCATGCTGGATTGCCCCATCACTGCAAAAATGGGAAGCAGGTGTGGGGAGGTGGAACAGTTCCAAGCTGGGGGGCTCCCCACCCCTTCTCCAGGGTCAGCCAAGAAGTGGGGTAAGCTTCTTCCAGAAGAGCTCAAGCCAGCACTGAGGGAAGGACAGTGGGCTAAAAGTCAGGCGCTGGGGGCTGCTGCCTTACTGGAGGATGCTGGGACACTCTGTCTCTAGGTCTCGGCTTCCACATGGTATGTGAGATTAAGTGGATGGGATTCAGCCAGTGGTTTTCAGTCTTCGTGGGCTTGTGTGGATAGCAGCAGAATTCCTTTCCTTTGGAGATCACGCAGGGGTCACACTGCTCTGGCTAAAATGGGAAGCCAGATTTGGGGGGAGCATGGAGTACTCTGGAGCCCATCCCTTCCCCCACAAGGTCCCTGGAGCCTCAAGAACAGTCTGAGATCTCTTCACTGAACTGCTTCTCCCTCCAGATCCTGTGAGTTAGCCTCAGGGACAATAGCCAAGCTCCTTCCTATATCCTCCTCATCTGAGGGAGAAGACAGCCTCTAGCTGCCTCAGGACTGTGGCCTCCAGAACATGGAGTGACTTTCACTCCCCTAACCAGCTAGCTTCCTTCCTGCTCTCCTTGCTGGAATGGCTTCCCCCTACCTTCTAAAAGCCTATTTAGCTCTCTCTCTCTCTCTCTCTCTCTCTCTCTTCTCTCTCTCTCTCTCTCTCTCTCTCTCTCTCTCTCTCTCTCTCTCTCTCTCTCACACACACACACACACACACACACACACACACACACACACACACACTTGGCCCTCAGGCCATGACCAAGGGACAGCCCCAGAAAAGTCTTCCAGCTGCACACTTGTGGCATCCTGTTGAGGCAGCCTTGAGAGTCTAGGAATGGGTCGTCCCTACTTCCCTGAGAACCTAGAGAGCTGTGCTCCAGACTGACTGGGCTATCCACCCCTGGCCTGTGCAGACTCTTGTATAAGACAGGGAAAGAGGGGGCCATCACAAGGAGGGCAACCTGACAGTGGTGAGTGTGCACACTTGTCACTGGAGCAGAGCTCCCCAGCACACACCAAACTGGACAGCTCGGATGGTATCTCACCAGCCTAGAGGCCCACAGTGGCTCAGAATCCACCCACACAATGTCTCTGTTCCTAGCTCCTTCAGCTCTCTGCTCTCCATACCTGGAGACTATGCATGAGCAATCGGGTGCCCTGGGCTTTACTCCTGGATCCCTTCCTAGCCTGGGTGCAAATCAGAGGCCAGTTCTGTGCTCTCAGTTTTATCTTGAAAGGTGGCATGGTGATGGTACCAGGAGGGGACCCTGGGAATGTAGCATGTTGTGTGCAGGGGCATGCTCTATGTGGAGGCATGTTCTGTGGAGGTGAGGCCTGTGTGTGGGAGTGGTCTGTGTAGTGAACATGGTCTGTAAATGGCATGGTCTATGTGGAGGTGTGGTCTAGGTACCTGAGTGGTCTGTGGAGGCATGTCTATGAGGGAGTGGTCTGTGTGGAAACCACATGATTTGTGTTAGGGAGTGGTCTTGTGGGTGTGGTAGGGGGAATGGTTTGTGTGGGTGTGATCTGTGTGGGTGTGGTGGGGGAGTGGTTTGTGTGGGTGTGATATGTGGGAAAGTAGTTTGTGGGGTATAGCCTTGGGGGATGGGCATGGTGTACGGAGGCCAAGTATGGTCTGTGTGGAGAAACATCGTAGATGTGAGAAACATAGGCCTCTCCTTCAGTCAGCAGTCAACACAGGAATTGGTCATACAGGGCAAGTAAGTGAATGGTCACAGCAGCCTTTTTCCCTGGGATGCAATCTGTTGTCACTCCAACCCATGCCAGACCCACCTTTAGTTAGGTCTCTATTTGGTGGCTTGGGGAAGAAGCCCTGCTCTGTCCCAGAACAGAGCCTCCATAACAGAGAGTCCATAACCAGCAAAGTAAACACAGGCCACGGACAGAGGGCAGCAGGCAAGGAAGACACTTGCCTTCCCCGTGTTCCATTTGCAGTCTTGGTGCCGAGAGCTCAGACAGATAAACAATAAATAAGTGTCTTATGAAAACTCTTTAAAAATATCCTGCTCCAAATCATAGGCCCAGACCCAATACTGTGCTGTGCACCTAAAAGGGACATTGGCAGCAAATGAGGGCACACAAGTCTCTCACCCACACCTCTACCAGCACCATTGCTTATCTTGGATCGACCAAGTAACTTGGATAGTATCTTAGGTCACCCAGACATATGCAGGGTCTGGCTGTGTCTGGGCAGATGATGCAGCTGCTCCTGCCCTGGCACAGCAGGACAGTGCCCTGGTTGTTTCTGATGGCTATCAGCCAGCCCGTGCGTCCGCCTGCCCAGAAGCCCTCCCTCCTACCCACCTCATCCTGACCACATGCAACTAGAAATAGATGTCTGGCAGGGACACCCTGTGCCCACTGGCACTGTCCATCTGTGGAGTGGACAGTAGGCGTGGCTGCTTAATTGGGTTCTTCATCACCTCCCAAGTGCTGCTTCAACAAGGACAGGGTTCTGCAGGCCATTTTGCTGCTGCCATGGCCACCGACGTTGGCCTGCTTGCTGACTGTCCAGGGACTAGTCACCAACAAAAACATTTAGGACCAGCTGTTGGTCCTTCCACATGGAATATGCAGGGACAGCTCCATGGTGAGAAAGCCAGGCTCCCCCAGTGGTAACGGGTCCCAGGAAGTCCTATCTGCCACACCAGCGTTACTTTTCTTGCATAAACATCCAGCAAACTAAATGTTAAACTGTCTTCAAGATACCCCTTGTCCCTGCCTGGAAGCCTTTGTCTCTTGGTCCAGGTATTCTAGTCTCCAACTGCCAGGGTCTCTGCCCTAACCTTCCTGCAGAGTGACTGACTGCTAGTCACTCCCCACCCTGCATATGCCATGCCCCCAAATTAGACTGAGTTACAAGTGTCTGTTTATTTATCCATCTCTTACACATGGGATTATTTTACTGAAACTTCCAGAGACATCAGAAGCAAAGTCAAAAGACACTTGCCCTGGACACCCTGCTCTAAGGTCATGTCCAGACTTGTCTGGGTGTAGACATAACTTTATGGTTATAAACATTGCATTGATGTTTATATGCTGCTCCTGCCACCAGTATCAGAACCTTCCTCAACACTAATACATAATTATGTATTCCCAAAAAGAGGGGATGTAATCAAGGCCCACGATGTGGGGAGCCAGTAGCCAGTTGGTAAGACTGCTGCTGTGACCCTCTGGTTGGGACAACAATGTACCTGGGAAAATGACTTGTAGCATGGCAATGCCCCCTCTGCCCATGTAGGCTCTCTGCATGCCCATGTCTGCTAGTCAGCTGGTTCTGAGGTTAGATAATGACTTCCAATATGGTATCCTCTGTGTTATCAGTGCTGAGAGTGCGCAGTCCAGTGGTTTTTTGACAATTGCCCATCCTGCCTTGAAGGAGTATAGGGTCCTCAGTTGTGGGGTAGAAAGAGGAAAGGAAGGCATGTTAAAAGAGGTGGGGAAAGCACACACAAAGCATAGAGGTAGGAAGCTCAGGCAGGTGGGAGAGTGGACTCCAGGTAGATACCTGTGACCCAGAAGAGCGAGGTGCACCAAACACTGCCTGGCCAAAAACTTCATGTGTATCCTGGGGGTGAGGGTGTAGGAACATAAGGGCCTCACCACTGGCCAGACATTGTGTCTTAGGGTTTCTGTTGTTGTGAAGAGACACCATGACCATGGCAACTCTTATAAAGAAAAAACATTTAATTGGGTTGGCTTGCTTATATTTCAGAGGTTTAGTCCATTATCACCACAGCAAGAAGCAAGGCAGTATGCAGGCAGACATGATGCTGAAGAAAGAGCTCAGAGTTCTTACATCTTGACCCACAGGCAACAAGAAGTAGTCTGACTCACTGGGGGTAGCTTGAGCAAAGAAGACCTCAAAGCCCACCCCAACAGTGACACACTTCCTCCAATAAGGCCACACCTACTCCAACAAGGCCACACCTCCTAATAGTGTCACACCCTATAGGGGCCATTTTCTTTCAAACCACCACATTGGGTGCACCACAGACTCACAGCTCGTCCTGTCACAACACCCAGAGCTGTGCTGTTCCGCCCACAAACTGCTGTGGTGCCCACCCCTTCCTTCTTCCCCCATTTCCACGTGCACAAGACATTTGCTGCATCCCACCACCAAAGGTGCCTTTGCCCTCCCTGGCCCAGGCCATCTCAGAGAGAGCCCACCAGGTCCAGTCTCCTCTCACAGCAGGCCACTGAAGCCCTTTTGTGGTGTGTTAGTCAGGCTTTACACCCCTGTGACAAGATGTCTGACATAAGCAATTTAAGGCACAGATAAGGGGTAGCTCCTGGCTTCAGAGAAATCGATTCATAGTCCTCGACTGTTCTGACTGACTCTGGGCTTGCTACCTTCTCAAGTTTGCTGACTAATGAGACAAAGCCAGCACTCGATCCTGGTGGTCATCAAATGCTCCAGCTGGTGCTCTACCCCAAAGCTGACCGTAAGGGGTGCTGAGAGTAGGAAAGAATCTACCCACGCATGCAAGCCAGTTCGAGAGCCAGTGTGGGACATGCATCAGGCAAGAGGCTGAGCAGTGTGACAAGGCATGGCCACAGTGGTCCTCTCTCACAGAGGCCTCTGGGATGAGGCTATCTGCAAGTGAGAAAAGCTAGAAAGTAGAAGGGGGCTTGGGACACAAGCATAAAGACTTGCATTCAGATCCTCAATACCCACCCCACATGAAAGGCACAGCCCTGGGCAGAGACAGGAAGGTCTCTGGGATTTCCTGGCCAGCTATCTAGCCAACTGGCAAACTCCAGGTTTAGTGAGAGACCCTGTCTCAAAAAATAAGGTTGAGAAACACATCCAGTGTTGACCTCTAGCATCCATACACATGAGCCCACATGCATTCCTATCTAGGCACACATATGTACACACACGTATATACAGAAAGAAGAGAAAGGAAGCCCTGAGCCCCAAAGCAGTCTGCTGAAGGAAATGCCCTGCCCTGTGCCCAAGAGCTTGAGAAGGCTGGACCTGCCAAGGCTGCAGTCAGAATTCAGGCCTAGAGATTCCCAATTCAGATGGTAGTGAAGTTAAATCTCTCTGATATTAGGCAGGATGGGGTTGCCTGGAGGACCTGTGTCAGCTCGTGTCAGTAGTGACTCTGAGCCTACTCGGCTCTGTAGTTGTCTTGGGAGAAGAGAAAGCTTCCAGCAAGCAGACAGGAGCACCACAGGGGTCATTACTCCCATCTGGGTCCTTGCCTGGCCCTCCCTCAGGCCCTGCCAGACCTGGAGCTCCCTCCTCCCAGAGTTCTGTTTCCATCCTTGTTTGTTTGGTTGGCCAACCCCGCCCCGCCCCCACCGGCCAGCCCTCCATTCTTATCCCCGTCAAAAGAAGTTTTTAAAAACTCAGTGCCTCCCACAGATGTCCGGCCAGGGTCACATTCACAGCTGTGCTGTGTCACCCACATGTAGACAGTGGGCAGGCTGCTGGATGGAGAGCTTCCTGTAACAGGGCTGGTGCCCCATTGAGGCAGAGTCCCATCTCACCCCCCTGTACTGAGAAATTACTGGGAGAGCCAATCTTAGCACGTATGAGGGTTAGTTTTAACTGTCACCTTGAACCAGTCTAGAGTGACCCGGGAAAAGTCTCCATGAGAGATTATCTAGAGATTATCTGTAGGCCTGTCTATGGGAGATTTCTAGACTATATTAGTTGATATAGGAAGACCCAGCCTACAGAGGTTAAGAGCACTGACTGCTCTTCCAGAAGTCCTGAGTTCAATTCCCAGCAACCACATGGTGGCTCACAACCATCCGTTATGAGATCTGGTGCCCTCTTCTGATGTGCAGATATACATGGAAGCAGAATGTTGTATACATAATAAATAAATAAAATCTTTAAAAAAAAAGGAAGAACCAGCCTAAATGTGGGTGGGACCATTCCCTGGTCTGAGTCCTAAATGGCATAAAAGAGAAGGTAGGCTGAGAATCTTCATCCATACATGCATTCTCTGTGCTCTCAACTGTAGCCAGCCCTGTCACGCCTCTGCTGATGCAATGTCCCCACTGTGATAGACTATCACCCAGAACCATGAGCAGAAATAAACCCTTTCACCCCTAGGTTGCTTGTTGGCTAGACATTTTATCACAGAAACTGGAAAGGAAACTAAGACACCAATAGCTATGGTCAGACTGGAGTTGGCAAGCAGAGGCCAGACCGGTGAGCATGTAGCCAGAGGACTTTGGTGACCAGAAAAAGGGAAACTTGTTTGTGGGCACTTTGGGGCTTCAGGAAGTAGGTAACGTGGTCTTTTACCATGTGGCAAGAAATAACCCAGGCAGTGGGGATAACATAAACATAGAGGAGGAGGTAAAGGGCAAAGGCAGAGATACAGGGCTGGGCAGGGGAGGCTGGCCAGCTGTCCCATTAGGAGAGCTGAGGAGATGGACTTGTGCTTGGGGTTTCTGCAGCAGGTACAGCTGTCACAGGTGTCAGATGTAGGGATGGGAAGGTGGTATTGAGATTGACATCCAGGTATTTGGGCCAAGGGACTATGAGCTATGCTGCTCTGTGGTGTGACAGAGGGTAAGGGCCTAACAGGGATGTGTTTGGCTCTACTCCTCCATTGGAGATGGTGTTAGAAGACCAGCTTGGCCATTTACCACATCTAAGCAGGTACCACACTGGCCAATGTACAGATTTAGAGGATGGCAGAGGAGATGCTTAGCAGTAAGGACAGATTCTCAATTATCCAGAGATGCTATGGAGGTCATGGTAGCATCTCCTGAGAGCAGAGTGTAGACAGGGAAAGGATGTAGCCCAGGAGGAGTCCAGGCCTCACTGTCCCCAGCTCTGGGTAGAGCTTCCGTGTCTCAGTGGCCCCGGCATTGGTAAAGGATGGTGGACAGTGTGGAAATTCCTAGCTATTAATCTAATGAGATCCTGGTACCCAGGGTGTTGAAAGTGCTCAGATGACTTCACACAACTATGAACCACTAAGCCAGGTAGGTTGTACAACCGAGTTTTTACATAAAGAGCAGAAGGATTTGGATAGACTTCTAAAGAAATGGCACTGGTCATTCAGAAAACTGTTTAAGGTCTTTAGTAGTCAGGGAAATGTGAATAGAAGCCAGGAGACACCAGGTCACACCCGCTATTCTGTGGACATGGGTACTCACACATGTGCATACTCACATACAGACATACAGAATTTTAAATGGAAATAAGCTGGGTGTGGTAGGGCACGCCTTTAATCCCAGCATTCAGAAGGCAGAGACAGGTGGATCTCTGTGAGTTCAAGGCCAGCCTGGTCTACAAGAGCTAGTTCCAGGACAGGCTCCAAAGCAACACAGAGAAACCCTGTCTCAAAAAAATAAAAAAATAAAATTAGATCTAGATTTATCATATTATCCAACAATGCTGCTCCTTAGCATATATCCAAGAGAATTAAAACACATCCACCCAAAAACCTATATGTGGATATCCACAGCATAATTCATAATTGCATCAGAGTCAAAACAACCCTAATATCCATTAATTGGTGAATAAACAAAATTGTGGCAGGTATATAGACAAAGGAATATTACTCAGTCATAAAAAAGGATGAAGCTTTTAATACAGACTGCAACATGGATAAAGCTTAAAAGCACGATGCTACGTGAAAGAAGGCAGACACGAAAGGACATATAGTATGTAATTTCATCAATGTGAAATGTCTAGACTAGGTAAATGCATAGAGACAGAGTAGATCTGTGGTTCTGAGTGGCTGGGGTTCATTATGAAGGGCACATTGCTGTTGTTTGGTTGGAAGGCCATGTTCTAGAATCAGGAATGATAGTTACATGACATAGTAAGTGTGCTATAAAAAAAATGGTCAAGGCACACACCAAGGTGCAAATCGCATTTCCATTCTAAAAAGCAACTGTAGAAATGAAAGATCAGGAGGGTGCTGTCCCACACACTGCGAGCAGACCACACGCACAGTTCCGCCCTTCGGTTCTGGTCAGCATTAAGCACAGCCATAAGCTGACCTCTCCCCCCACCCCCCAGCAATCCTGGGAGGTGAGTGGCCCAAAGCTAAGTCAGGAGGGAGGCAGTTTAAGGAACTCCTCTGCTCAGAAACCAGAAGACCAGGCCGGCTGAACGCTTCCTTCTCATGTGGCTTGTTGTCACTTTTCCAGTTTGGAAGGGACTTGGCTGTCCGGCATGCTGTGCCTGCCATCCCCAGAGACTGCAGTTCATCTAGCATTGCTCACACTTGTTGGTAGCCATGTGGGCCTGATCTGGTGCTGAGGGCTTTGGCTCTGTCCTTTCTCTCACAGCCCTGTACACCCCAACACTTGAGCACTGTTACCATGCCTCCCTTACAGAGAAGAAAACCCAGGCCTTGAATGGCTCAGCAGCCTGAGGTCAGAGCAGTCACTAGCTGACTTGTGCCCCATCTGGTGTGGCCTGTGGGAAAAGATCCAGACCCCATAGGTAGTGACCACAGGGTCACAGGCAGTTCTAAGGGGGGGTAGTCAAAAGCCTAGGCTAAGCAGCAAATCTGTGTCCTTGGTGACACAGAACCTTGTTAGAGGTGGGGCGGGGAGGGGGACTGGATTAGCATGTGAGTTCAGAAGGCAGGATCCCAAGGAGGAGCAGTGCCTGGGTGCAGGTAGCTCCAGCAGAGCCTGGCCCTCCTGGGCTGGCTTGGGGGGGTAGCAGTGGGCTTGCTGGTCTAGAGACCGGAGCTCCACACAGGCCTCTCCGCCTGGAGTTCACACTTGGGCCCAGCCTAGGAGGCTGCACACTGCTGACCTGCAGGGGACCCACAGAGAAGGCTTCAGATGACACCCAGAGTGGGAAGCAGACGGGTCCTTTGTGACCTGCTTATCCCTTCTGCCAGCCAACCCAGAGATCCTGACTGTTCAGGAGTACTCTGACTCTGTCAGATCTCAGGTCCCAGATCTCTAAGACCCAAGCATATTCTACCCAAAATCGAATCCATCTGGTTCTCATTTATTTACACTTAACTCATCAAATGCAATTTTGCAAGAGTCATTCGATAGCCAAGAGGCATTTCTGCCTCAGCTGCCCTTCAGAAGGGAGTGTGGAGGGGGAACCATTGCTTCTGCCAGGACCAGGTGGCAGAGCTCAGTGGTAGAGGTTGAGTCTGGTTCCATCAATGAGCCTGAGCTCTAGTTCCTGCCCACAGGATGCTGGAGCCTGTTGCAAGGCCTGACACACAGTAGATTCTGGGCAGCCACAGAAACATGGGTGGAGTCCACTCAAAACACAGAGTCTCTGTGTCAAATTGTGAGTGTTCTTGGGAAACACAAAGCAACTGAAGTAGGATCAAGGAGTAATTTTCAGTTATAAATAACTGCAAACTCCGGTTCCTCCTCCAAAAGAGGACAAACAGCCCACTATTAATAAAAACAAACAGCCCCACCTGGGGCCAAGGAGCGGCCCTGGGGGGCAAACCACAGACCTCTTGCGATGCCTTCCAGAAGCCTATGGCCTGGCCTCAGAGACCCTTCCTGTGGGGAGACAACCACAGTGAGTGGGCCCAGCCCTGACATGACCCCTCAGGGCTGGTGGGAACTGGAGAGTGCCGGTAGTGTCTCTCCACAGAGCAAAGCTGAGCAGGAGTCACAGCTAAGGGCTGCCTGCTCTAGTGTCAGTGCCAGAACTGTGTCTGTACTGGGCAGTGACCCCAGAGACCCTGCGAGGCTCTATCATGGATGCCCTGTCCTGTCAAAGGTGGAGTCCTCGGTGGCCACACCCTTGAAGCGTGTGTCACGGGGAAGCTGGAAGATGTGAGACACAGAACGTACATGCAGAGTGACATGAGGTCTAAGATGGGCTGTGTCCGTGGGAACTGGGGAGAGATGGACTAGGTGTGGAGGCCAAGTTCGTAGCCCTGGTGACTGCAGGGGTGAGAGGGAGACGAAAATATTGTTGGGAAATGGGGTGCTTCTCAGGCCTAGATGGCCAAGTGAGGTTCAGGCCAGGCTGAGATGAGGGGAGTTCTTCTGTGACCCTGGGGACTCAGGCCTTCCTAGACTCCAGCACTCTCATCTGCCACTGGATCCCGCCTTTGACTGAAGGAACAACTACCAAACAGCATTCCTACTGAGGGTCACCTTGGGGACCACCTGCGGCCCAGCTTCCTCCCCATTTGTCTATTGCCTCAGCTAGCCGAAAGAAAAGGGGTGGCTCCATGCAGAAGTGCACTATATGTTAAAGGAGACCTGTTCACCCCACAGACGGTCCCTGCATCCCTCGCCAAGCTGGGGTGTCAAGATAAGCTCTTTGTTCTGTGTCCTTAGCCTGGTTCAGGGGCTCCTCTAGTGCCGCCTAGAATCTGCTTCATAGCTTAGTTCCAGTGCACAGGGGTTCCCTGCCTTCTAGGAAGCCCCACCGTGGTTATAAAGGAAGATGGTAGACTGTCAGCATTCAGAAGCAAGATGTTCCCACCGCCACCCTAGCTGTTTCATGACCCTGGAGCCTGGGGTGGAGAAGGCCCCTAGGGTCTCACTACACACAGGTTCAGTGCCTTAAGGGTTAGTGAGAACTTGTCAAGCTACTCTGAGAACTTCTCCAAGAGTATCACTCTGCTGGTTGGACTGTGGGATCCAAAAGAACTGATGTTTTGAGAGCCTTGCAGAGTCATGATCCCAGCTCAGGACACACCTCCAAGCCCAGGGCTTAGCTTTCCCAGCTGCCTGAGTCAGCACACAGGACCTAGCCAGTCACTATCCTTGGGAGCTTCCGAACCCACCTCCTGCTGTGGTACTCACAGTCCCTTCCCCATGTGCCCTGCCCTGCCAATCCTCCAGCCTCAGGCCACACATCTGCCGGTGCTCACAACCCAGGGTTTACATCCCTTCCCCCAGGGAGCTTGCCATCTCTGTGTGCTCTTCTAAAACCCCAAGTGGCATTCATTCTCAGTCAGTATTTAGTGTCTATGGATGCAGAAGGGCAAGGGCTTGTGTCTGACGAGATGAGGCTGTCCCTTGAGAAGGATATAAGTGTAGGTGAATGAGGCACATTCTAATACTAGGAGAATCAGACTCCTGGAGAGTGACTTGGAGAGCCTGCCCAAGTCCCTCTGGATGCCTAGTGTCTTAGTTAGGGTTTCCATTGCTGTGGAGAGACACCATGACCATGGCAACTCCTATAAAGGAAAAACATTTCATTGATGTGGCTTACAACTTCAGAGGTTCAGTCCATTGTCATCATGGTGTCACATGGTGGCATGTAGGTAGACATGGTGCTAGAGAGGTAGCTGACAGTTCTACATTTTGCAGGCAATAGGAAGTGGTCTGAGACACAGGCATTTATAAGACCTCAAAGTCCACCTCCACAGTGACACACTTCCTCCAACAAGACCACACCTATCCCACCAAGACCACACCTCCTAATAGTGCCATACGGGGAGGGCATTTCCTTTCAAATCACCAAACCTGGTGAGCCAAGACAGCACTCTGCTGTAGCAGCTAGCCTCCTTCTGAAAGTAAGTTGTGATATTGTCCCCAGCGAGCTCACCCTCAACTATCAGGTATGGCCTTCTGCCCTGCCACCCCAAGCCTGCCTCTTACAAAGGAGATACAGGCTTATCCCCACCCATGGCAGGGTGGCACAGTGGGACCTGTGGTCCAAGCAGAGGAATGAAGTAGAGAGGGAAGGCCTCCACCTCTGGAAAACCTAGAAGGAGGCACTAAGGGGGAGGAATGAGGAAATGCCCTCTGCCCCCATGGCCCCCTAAGGTGCTCTCACTGACAGGAGAACACTCTGTATCCTTTGTGTTTTGAGAAAGTCTCTTTCCATCTCCTCTTCTGAGAACCAGAGGTGATAAGAGCCAGGCCCCAGAGTGGGGTTAGTGGGGGATTCCTGGATATACTGAGCAGTGTCTTAGCTGGGGCTGGAACTAGCATCAGGCGTCTGTCTGTGAAGTGACAGGGCATCATGTTGTCTCAGATTGTTTTTTTGGGGGGGCGGGGGAGCACACACAGTTCATCAGTAAGAACAATCATGGTTCCATAGAGAGAGAAGAAAGCCTGCTTGTACCTGGTGCTCCAAGGGGCTTCTTGGAAGACAGTCTGCAGTCCCTGCCATGCTTCCTGGAGACAAGGCTCAGTACTGCCCACACATTGAGGGAAAGGCAGAGCAGACCTCAGGGAGCCCAATGCCTGGTATGGACTCCCTTCTGGCCCTGAAGGCGCCTCTTTATAGTACTATACACCCTGTGCTGGGTCACAGTGTGCTGGCTGACTCCAAAGAACAGCCAAAGGACTATTTCTCCATGGTGCTCTGCCAGGTGACCTCCATCTGGCCTAGGTGGGTAGGCAGACTTCTCATGATCCTAACTATACCAGCTGATCATTCTCCAGGCCCTGAGAGTCTTGTTTGAGAGCTTGAAATGCAGAGTGTCTATAGAAGAGGTCCTGAGTGTGGCCTCAGGCTGTATAAGGACTCAGTGTCCCCAGGACTTTCTACCCTACTTGGGTACGATGTGGAGCCCTGTTTGGACACAGTGCTGAAGGGTGCAGAGGGACAGTTCTCTTTTCCCTCCTGCTTAATCTTGGGGTTTTATCATTTGGGAGCAAGGGAAAGACATGTTTACATGGCCCTGCATTTGTTTCAAATTATTCATCAGTGTTGGCGAGTCATTGTTCCCTGCTAGTATAAACAGCCCTGTCCCAACAGCACAGCCACCCTGCCAGATCACTGAGGAGCTGTGGATGCCTTATGTCAACTGCCCTGGTTCCTAGCTTTTGGTGAGGTGCAGAGCTGGGCCAGGCCAGATGGCTTCAGATGCGTGGCATACAGGCCAAGGCAGCACTTCTGCCTCCATGAAGCCAGCATTGGAGGGTCCATATCCTATTCGTTTGCCTTGCGATGGAGACTTTGCTTGGACTGGAGTCTGAGAGCCAGGAGAAGAGAGGCAGTAATGGATGGCAGAGGGCATAGCTGCATCCCAGGGTCAGGACTTACCGTCAGTTGTGTGCTAAGACACAGGCACAGGTGCCTAGCTCTCTCAGTGCACTTGGGTCAGAGACGGCTCACCCCAGAGACAGAGTCACTCTCTATCCATACTTCTTGTGAACCATGTCTTATGGGTCTCAGGGGTGTGTGTTTAAGTTGATCCCAGACTAAAGCTCAGGAAAGAGCAGGTTCTTCATAATAGGTCTGAATACATTGTGGGCACAGAATCTTTGGGATTCACAGAGCAAAGGTACTGACTGGGTCAGCAGGGAGTCATCAACAAGACTGTGGAGAAGGTTATTCAAAGAATTAGTAATGCCCCCCCCAACCCTAACCCCCCACCTCCCACCCCGCACCTCGCAGGTCAGCCTCTGGTCCTGCTGCTCCTCTCAGCAAGGGCCACCTTTACATGTGAGCAGGAACCTTCAGTGGCTTTTAGAGTTGAGAGCTCCATTTCCCTCCTCTGACAGCCCCACGGCTGACATTTGAGCTTGCCAGAGAATAATGATGCTCCACGCTGTGGGCCTCAAAGACAGCCGAGCGGTCTCCTGGGTGGTAAAGTGGTCTGCAGTCCTCTGAGTCTAAATAGGGCCCAGCTGACAGCACCATAGAGCCAAGCTGTCCCCAGTTCAGTGTGGGTCATCACCTGCCTCGACCTTTGGCCTCACATCCTTTTGGTCTCAATAGCAAAAGATGCCTGTGTTAAAAAGCATAGGAAATTTTCAGTGCCAAAGTGTATATGTGCACGTATGAGTGAAAAGGAAGTGTGCATGTGTGCATGTGTGCATAGTGTGTGTGTGTGTGTGTGTGTGTGTGTGTGTGTGTGTGTGTGTGTGTTGGAGGCTGGGGATTGGCTGGGCACAGCTAGTAGCTCCATGTTCACATTTCTTTGTGGTTTTATGTATTTGCCTATTAAAATGACAATACAGCCATGGAACATTAAGGTTTAAGAAGCCCTTCTTTCATTAAACAAACCAACAGAGTAGGGGGTTATGACTCTGGTAATTGAAACATGCTGTTCTGCCCAGGACCAGAGCTCCATAAAGACCCTTTCAGCCAGTCACAACCTTTGTACCAGCAGTCTCTGGTCACAAGTGAGTGTCGGCCCTGAGCCGGTGCCTCCCGCAGAGTGGGAAAGACCTCTTGGCTGCCTTCCCCAGCAGTTCTGGCAGCCAGAGGTCAGGGTCTTTTCAAATCTTCCCCCACCCTCCAGGATTTTGAAATCAATCTGCCAAGCTGAGACCTTCAGGGTGGCGCAGGCTGCCCTGGCCTCCGGCCTCCCCCTCAGGGCTCCAGGGTCTTGTGCTACCTACCAGCTGTAAATCTGAGGTGAGTTAAGAAGTAGGGAATGGTAGGCTGTGGCTAACCAAGCTCTGTGTGTTAGGGAGACATTTCAGTCTGCACTGTCATACTGGGGAGAAGAGTACTATGAAATACCTCTGGAGTACCTCCATGAAGCACCATCATAGCATAGTACCATGGGGTACCCCCATGCAGCATCTCCAAAGCATGATGCCATGGAGTACCCTCATGTAGTATCATCATAGCACAATGCCATGGAGTAACCCCACGTAGTATCTCCATTGTATAGCATCTCTGTGGAGACCCTTCATTAACTAATGGAGAAATTGTGTCTATGACTCTCTAGCTCCAGGTGTAACATCTCTTCTCCCCTTTCTCCCTCTTCTCACAGACGTGGATGAGTGTCAAGACAACAATGGTGGCTGCCAGCAGATCTGTGTCAATGCTATGGGCAGCTATGAGTGTCAGTGCCACAGTGGCTTTTTTCTCAGTGACAACCAGCACACCTGCATACACCGCTCCAATGGTAAGTACAGCCTGTGTTGACCAGCCATGCCTTCCAACCCTGCGGAAGCAAGTGGCCCTCTCCACATATGGAATCCAGGAACCTCAGGGTCAGAGTAGGGGGGGTTCAGTGTGACCTCAGTGGCTATCCTGTGCTACCAGTGTTGGTTCTTGTGGAAATCTTTCTAGTTCCTTCCCTCTGCCGACTGTTGATATTTCTCCTGTCTGTATGTGGGGCCACAAGTGGTAGATACAACCAAAGAAACTGTCTTCCTTTTTGTGGGAGACTGGCTACAGCCAGGAAGGCTGGGATCCCATGTTCCCCAGACCCTTTGAAAAAACACTGATGTCACCTTGTGTTTCCATGAGCCTCTAGTGCCAGTGATTATCCTCTGCATGTTCCTGGGTTATCAGCCTGCTGAGGGACCTTGTTGTTGAGAGCCTTGCTGCCCCTGGAGGCCAGGTGGGATGGAGTGACTCAGCAGGCTGAAGTGGACTGAGACAAAACTAGTCACTAGCCAAGCCCGGCAAGTGAAGTTTCTTCAGTCAGGGCACTGATGGTCCAATCCTGGAGTTTTTTGATGCTTGGGCCTACAACAGCAGGGCTGTGAGGTGAGGCAGAGCTGGTCAGAAGCCAACACATGTATGAAACCTAGCTCAACACATGTATGGAACCTGGGCCAAGTGGACAGCAATAACAAAACTGTAGGACCATCAGCTGCTGTGCAAGCTCCAGACCCCAAAGCAGATCTGTATACGACTGCAGAGAGGCCTATTGAGACAGTGCCAAGAACCAAGGCTTCTGGGGCCAGGCTGTCCTGAATAGTCACGGCTGGAGATGTGAAGTTAGAAAGAACAGCCCACTGTCCCTTCTCCAAGCCTGACCTTTGACAAAGAGGGAGAACTGGAAATTTGCCAGTGAAAGACAAGGAGCAAAGAAGGCTCGTGCTGGGCTCAGCTCAACAGAGCCCAGGTATGAACCCAGCTCCTACATCCCTGTCTGGAGTCACTCTTCAGCAAGATCTCTGTATGCCTGGAGCCTCAGCCTCCTCATTCACAAGATAGGGGCCATGGCATTGGGCCAGCTGGGTGTATGAAGCTAGAAGGAGAAACTAGTATGACCTACTGGTGGAGCTGCCAGAGGTTGTGGAGTGGAATTCTGGGACACTGTGTGTGGTTTCTGCTAGAAACTGATTCCTGAGAAAATAAAAAGCAAAAATACATTTGAAATATATTGAGGCAGTAAACCAGAAGTATTCTTGTAGATTCTTAGATTGCCTGGGTTTATTTTGGCAATTTCCTCACAGGCAAGTCTGGTGCACTGACTCCTGGCACTACAGTGTCCCCAGAAGGACATGAAGGCCAAACTCAGTGTTTCCTGGATGCTTGCTCCAAACACCAGAGCCACCCCACACAGGTGGCCTCGGGAAGACAGGTGCTCATCTTGCTCCTAATAACTGCCTAGCTATGGTGCCACTTGGGCATAGCGGTTCAAGATCGAGGCAGGTGCTGTAAACGAGGACCTGAGTCCACAGGGATCATAAGAAGCAGGTTTTGAGACAGAAAGGAAATGTATGTGATAAGGCCCCGAGTCCTGCCTATGTTGGGGGAGTTTCTGAGAGTAGCTTCCCATCACACACCAGGAGCTTTTGTCTCCACCAGCACATGCACTCAGTTCCTGCCTTTGAAGAGAGCGCCTCAGTTAGGCTGTGGTGAAGTTGAGTGTATGAGGAAGGGCGGGTGACAGGATGCAAGAAGACAGCTGTGGCTGGCCCATTCTGCCTTTTTGGCATCTGCTGGGCTGAGAGGTTACAAATTTCTGTGTTCACCACAGAAGATGGGTGCGGGGAGGTAACAGTCTGGGGCGAGCATGGAGCTGCTGCCAGAGCACTGGCCTGAAGGCCACCACCACAGAGAGTTCATGGGAGGCTGGGTGTGATTCCACTGACAAGGGAGGAAGCCGTGTTAGGGAAGCAGAGTTGGCATTGGAGCCCAGACATGTTCGCTGCCGTGGTTCTGTTCAGGTAATAAGGTCTGTCAGAGAAGAAACAGGTGGTGGGACAGTGGCCACAGCTAAAGGACTCTGTGGAAGCCATGGTTGTACTGAAATCAAATGATGAAAAAGAGCCGCGTGGAAGTCTGAAGCAGTTCACGAGGCAGGGTGTGTACAAAGGCCTGGAAGTTTAAGAAACAAGACTGGATGGTGGAATACAATAGGCAAAAGGAGAGGAGCCCAGGTTGGGAGCTGAGTGCCCAGTTATGGTAAGGATCCTGGGGGAGTGGGGGTGTATAGTGAGGGGTTTGTATATCCTGAAGAGAGTAGTCATAGAATACAGGTGCTAGGGAGCGGGGGTGACAGATAATTTTTAGGGGGACTTAGGAACTCTAGAGGCAGGAAGTGAAAGATTTGTGTGCTGGCTTGTATTGGGTATAGCCTTGAACACAGTCCATCCCACCCAAAAGCTCCCCCAGATTTTTACAAAACTAGGAATACAGATTTGGTCAAAATGCAGGTGTAGTACTTCATCCCCAGTCTGTATTGACTGACATGTGGATGAAAGAGGGTCTCCTTTTCCTATTGGGAATTTTGAGTGGAATCTCTGAATTTTTAAATCTGGGCCATGTAGCCAATCCAAAATCTCATGGGGAACTTCTTGAAGCCCATCTTGCAGGGCAAACAGCAGCACTGTCCATGCTTCCATATTGGAGGAAAGTTACACATTGCCTTGGAGAAGACAGGACATAAGGTACTTGGCAGTTAGGTAGCCTACCTCCTGAGGCATACATAGTCTGTGTTTGTCACAAGTGCACACTATAGCATCAGTCACAGTGATGAGCCTTAACTGCTCAAAACTCAGAACCTGACTGTAAGTGCTAGGATAGAGCTCCTTGCCTCCCAGGCGACCTCTGAATCTGTGGCTTCTGGTAAGGCAGATGGATACCTCATGTCACCTGACTGGCTAATTCCTCTCCAGATCTCTGGACTCCCCCTACCCACCCACCCAAAGCACAGACTGGTTTTGATTACATGCATTCGAGGGGCAGGCCAAGGTCAGTCTGGGCTCCTGGCCCAGAAAGGAGGCCTCTCCGCAGCTCAGCACTTCTGAGTAGCCTGGCTTCACAGGCGCCAGCATAAACTCTCGCCTGAGGCTCATGGATCAGGCCCAGGCTGGATTGGGAGCCATTAGGTTCTTGGCTTCAGATCCCCTGGGGCCTCTGCTGTCATTTCTGCCCCTTTAGGTCCTTTGGCTATTAAAAAAAATAGCCCTTAGGGAAAATGCTTTGACCACCCAAGTGTAAAATCTGCCCTAGTGGTATAGCATGTAGACAGTTAAGTCCTTCTGGTCCCCAGAACTCTGGCATGGCTTGTCTTGACACAGGGCAATGATCAGGCTATACTGGATGGGAAAGGGACCCTGGAGCTGTTGAAATCTAGCTAGTCCCTCTGCTTAGTACTTCCTGGTACTAGCTTTGGTGCCCTGACAGCCCACAAGCCCAACACTGCTCAGCCTCCTGCCCAAGTGCTAACAACTCCTCCTCTCGTCCTCAGCCCAAGGACCACTCCAGACTCAACCCAGCCTTTGCTACAGTAGGCCAGCCACACACCTGGCTACCCAGAAGCTAGCACACTGAGCTTTTTACCTCTCCCACTCCTGCCCTTCCAATCCTTCAAGTGTATCAAGTTCATGTTCCAAGAAGATATGTCTTCCTGGATGATTTTCCCTTTTCCTCGGGAAAGTGTTATTTCCTCCAGTCTAACCAATAGTGGCTGGATCTGAAAGGGCCTCCTAAGGCCAAGGACTGCATGCTGTGTGAAGAAAGGTGACCCTCTCATTTCTCCACTTACTGATCCAGTTAGTAGTTCACAAGCCTGGTGCCTCAGATCCTAGGTTGGGGCCATGTGATTTTTTTTTCTCAGTCTAGAATAAGATTGACGGTGAAATCCTCTATGACTATGAGCTGGGACAAGTGCCTTGGGGATTCTGATGATTTGTTTTTCTCACCTGATGGGTGACCAATAGAGTCCTGGTGTAGCAGACACCCCTCCCCACCTTACACTACCTGCAGTTTTAGGTGACCATTGGGCCTCCAAAACCATTTTGTGGCAGGATTTTTCTGAGCTACCTCATAACACTTCCCTCCTCTTTTATCCTGAGCTGACTATCCCCGCTTCCCTCTACAGTTTGCAGTTTTTTCTATGAACTCAGTTATACAGACAGCTGCCCCTACTATAGATAGAAAGTATGTATTTCTATTTGTCCCCAAGGTGAATGCTTCCAAACCTCTAGGTATCGAGTGAACAAGTACCTTTTGATGCTGTTGTTGCTTGCCATCACGTGCCACTGACATGCAGCAGGTCTAGCTCTAAGGATCAGCAGCCATGATTTCAGTCATATAAGAGTCCAGGTCAGAGTCTGAGAGACTCCCTGCTTGTTTAGAAGGCACTGTGAGTTCTGGAATCGTCTGACCAGGCTCACAGATTCTGGATACAGTTGTGTCTCTCCGGAGGGTCAGGTTGTGTGAAAATGACCTTGGGTTAAATTACATTTGGTTGTTGTGCTTATTAAACCACACCAGAAGCATTTGGGAATCTGTTTATTTTATCTGGAACTTTGGAAAAGTAAATACCCCCAATATAACTTGAGATGAAATAATAGGGATTTTAACAACTTTTTTTAAAAAAATCATTCTAGGTTCATAAAAGCAAAAAAAAAAAAAAAAAAAAAGTGTTGGAGGTGGAGGTACCGAAGTTTTCCCCAAAGGCAGTATCTTAGAGTTTAATTAGCAAGCCAGGAAGAGAACACTGACAGTGTGTGTGTGTGTGTGTGTGTGTGTGTGTGTGTGTGTGTGTGTGTGTGTGTTTCTGTGCCTTTTGGTTAGTGCAGATTTGAATCAACATCACCATTCAAGAATTTGCATTTCAAGATAGCTCAGCAGGTAAAGGTTCCTACCACAGAGCCCACCTGATGACCTGAAACAGACTCCTGGGACCCACAAAGTGGAAGGAGAGAACAGACTCCCATGAGTTGGCCTTTGACCTCCACACATATGCTGTGGCATATGTACACACACACACACACACAAACACACACACACACACACACACACACACACACACACACACACACACACACACGTAATAAAGAAGAATTTGCCTTTTAAGAACAGCTATACTTGCCGGGCAGTGGTGGGGCATGCCTTTAATCCCAGCACTCAGGAGGCAGAGGCAGGCAGATCTCTCTGAGTTCTAGGCCAACCTGGTCTACAGAGCTACAAGAAGAAAACTTGTGTCAAAAAACCAAAAGAGGAAGAGGGAGAGGGAGAGGGAGAAGGAGAAGAAGGAGAAGGAGAAGAAGGAGAAGAAGAGCTATACTCTCTGCCAGGCACTGACACACCAGAAGAATGACTTAGAAGGAAGGACTCTTGTCATTTAGTATCCAAGCTGTGGCTTTTAAGAATGGAAGGAATCACTATTGTAACTGTAGCAGAGCAGTGGGTGTTTACCAGGTCATCCAGGGAAACCAAGACGACTCCAGTGGTCCTTCCTTTCACCTTAGCCTTGAGATGGCACTGCCAATGTTGTCCTTGGGCCTAATGAGATGGACACTAGTCACTCCATTGCACAGACAGGGTTGGAAGCTCAGACTCATGTAAATACTGGGTCCAAGGGTCCTGGCCCTTTGGAGTAGTGAAAAGACTAGAACCCAAGGGGTCTGAGTTCAAGTCATGACTGCCACCTTGGCATTTCGCCGATGGTTCCCCACTTCTCTTTTAGGGAAAAGCAATGAAGATTAAAAGAGAGGAATCATTTCTTTACCCAACATGATAGCAGCCAATGTTGGAACTGTAGCTAGATGTGTGCAGGTGTGGGTGTGATATACTGATTGGTTGGCATATGGCCAGAGAATAGATCCGAGGGCACTGGGGACCTATGGAGTGAGGGGCAAGAGAAGCCTCTGAGAGATGGTAGCTAACTGGAGAAGGGATACGCTTTGTGCATGGACTGAGGACTTACCAGGTATGGATGGGGTAAGGAAGGAATCTGGGGAGAGCAGGAGTTTGTGGTGGGAATGAGATAACAAGGGCCTAGCAGGGTCATCTGGCCTTGGACTAATAGCAGCTGAGCCTGAAAAACAGCCTCGGGTAGTGCTCTGAAGATAAAGCATCAGATTCACTGGCTATCGTGTTACACGGGTTTCTCTGTCATTTTTCTGGAAGAGTGTCAAGGAGGGTCCTCAGACACCTTGTCCTCCAGTGCCATCTGACCAAGAGGAGCCTGGCAGAGTGGGTACCAGTGTTTAGCCTAATGTGTGCACCATGTAGCCTCACTGGAGGGCATTGCTCTCGCCCTGCCCTGGGCCTGACTCTTCTCTGCATGACCACTTTTGAGTTGCCTCCAGCCTGGTCTAGACTGCGAGTCCTCGGCCTCCCTTGCCCCAGGGCTTTCATCCTTTTCCACCCTGGTAGGTCCAGCAGCAGTGGCGGCTCCATTATCCATCATGGCCTCTTACCATTCCCCAGTGTTCTTTAACACCTAAGATCCCTACTGCAGGGTTCAATGCCTATTGGAGAGGGTGGCCCCAGGAGCCTAAAAAGAAGGTGCAGCCCCACCCTCCAAACTGGCAGAACAAAGGGAGACAAGAAACTGTGTTTAATAAGGAGTTTGGATTTTGCTAACTCAGTCTTGAGAAGTGAATGTAGGAGCCACGTTTCTAGTGAAAGATCACCATCCATCTTGAGTAGGACATGGAGACAAAGCAAGCTGGTAGTTGGGCTTTCACACTCCCAGACATCCCACAGGTACATGAATGAGCAGGATGACTTGGGGAAAGTGGCAGGAGGGTAGTTGAGAGGATGTTGATAGGATGACTGAGGGGAAGGTGAAAGGGAAATGACTGGGGAAAGGGTGTGACAGAATGCCTGACAGGAAAGTGACAAGAGTATGGCTAAAGGAAAGGTGACAGGAAAAACATGGTGGGGGGATGGAGGGTCTAAGGGGAACATGACAGGAAGATGGCTGAAAGATAATATGAAGATGGCTGAAGGGAAGGTGACAGGAAGATGGCTGAGGGGAAACTGGCAGGCTGTCTGAGGGTAGCTGAGGGAAAGGTGATGGGGAGATGAGAGGGGGTGACAAGAGGCAGGTGGAGAGAGTTAATAGGGGATGATTAATAAAGAAGTGACAGGAAGATGGCTGAGGAGGTGACAGAGGGTGGCTGAGGAGGAGATGGCAGGATGGCTGAGGAGAACGTGACAAGTGACTAATGGGGAAGATGACAAGAAAATGGCTGAATTAGGGAGAGGAGACAAGAAGGTGGCTGACGGGAAAGTGACAGACATTGTGGAGACAATAGCAGGATAGCAGAGGAGAAGGTGACAGGAGAATAGTGAGAGGAGGTGACAATGTAAGAAGAGAAAGTGACAGGAAGATGTCTGATAGAAGTGTGACAGAGTGTTTAAGGGGAATATAACAGAGTAGCTGAAGGGAAGTTGTTAAAAGAAAGGCTGAGAGAGATGTAACAGGAAGATGGTAGCTGGGAAACGTGACAGGATGTCTGAGGAGAACATGACAGAGGAAGAGGTGACAGGCAAGGGACTGATGGGGAAGTGACAGGATACTTAGGGGGAGGTAACCAGAGAGTGGCTGAAGAGAATGTGACAGGGTAGCTAAGGCAGGTGTGAGATGGGGCCAGCAGACTCTGGAGACAGCCTGTCTCCCTTGGGTTTGCACTTCGGACTGGCCTGTTACTCACATCACATAGGTGCTGAATATTTCAGTGGCGGGTGCTTCTGAACAAGGTTGAGTTTTGTTCTCTTTACAGCCCAGAAACCTGGGCATCAGTGGTGCCTGAGTGACAGGTCAGTCTACTTTTTTTTTTCTAGATATGGCCTTACACATGACAACCAATTTCCTACATTTTTAGAAGCTGAAAATGTCAAGTCCCATAAGAATCTGACTTGGTGTGTGATTAAGGGTCTTCAAGAATGGTGTGTACAGTGTCCTCCATCTCCTGAGTGGCTGGTTTGGGCCCAGCCTCTGCTGAGGTCTGAAAAGGTCTGAATGAAGGAGGGAAATCATGAGACTTTGGGATCCCACTGAAGGTCAGGATCCTAGGACACTGTGGAGTCTCAGACCTCCCCATGTGGGTTCTCAGGAGCCAGAGGCAGCAAGACTCTGTTTGTCATCTGGTTGACACTTTAGTGACCCCACACGCTAGTTTCTCCATCCCACTTCTATGTGTGACACTTAAGAGGGACCCCTCTTTTACCTGGGTACATCCTCCACAAACCATAGGCTGCAGGAGAAGCAGATCCAAGACCAAGCACAGAGGCAGGAGCATCACACATATGGAGCATGAGGTGTCGGGGTGAAGCTTGGGAGAACTCAATACTCATTTGCTCACTCAGTCTGTTCATAGCAGAGAAGATTGTGAGCTTTTTTGGTCCCTTCTTGCTGTTATAACTGCTCAGGGTTATTTCTTTTTTGTTCTGGGGGCTATGAATTTGAAGGACTAGACTCCAGAATATTCCAGGTCTGGTAAGGACTTCTCTGCTTCACAGAGCTTGCCTCTTTCGGTGTTCAGATGTAACAAAAGGCAGGGGACAAAGGGCCTAGCTATTGCCTGTACCTTTTTTATAATTTATTTTTATTTATGTGCATTGATGTTTTGCCTGCATGTCTGTGTGAGGGTGTTGGAACCCCTGGAACTGGAGTTATAGATAGTTGTGAGCTGCCATGTAGGTACTAGGAATTGAACCCAGTTCCTCTGTAAGAGTAACCAATGCTCTTAACCCCTGAGCCATCTCTTCAGCCCTGCCTGTAGCTATTTTTAAGGGCATTAACCTCACTCCTGAGTCCTACCAGCCTAATTATTCATAAAGGTACCACGTGTCTTATTTGTATTGTGTTGTATTTGGATTCCGTTTCAGTGTGGCTTTTGAATTGGACACCACATGCTTCCTACCTTCTAGGATGAGGAATGAAATGTCTCCTTCTAACCAATATCCAGACTCCTGAGGCATGGAAGCAAGGCCCTGCCTGGCATACCCTCCAGAGTTGGCCATGGTCAGAGTGGCGAGAAAAACCAAGCTCACCCCACTTCTGGGATCTGAGCACACTGTCCACTGAGCACACTTAACTCACAGTGGAGTTAAGTCTGGCTGGGAGCTGCTTGGCAGAAGCTACCTGAGGGGTTCAGAGTATAGGAGTTTGGGTCAGGAATTGCCCCAAACACAGCCTCTGAGATAATATCCCAACTCTAACTCTATCCATGGCCCCCGTGCTGCCTTCTCCCCAGGCTGGCCCTTCATTCTCCCATCTTTGTCTTCAGCTCAGCCTCTCTTGCTTTCATTTAACCTTGTCCTGAAGGCAGACTGGACACTTAACCTTTCTAATTCCACCTCAGCAATATGAGCCCTTGCCAGGCCCAGCTCCAGTTCCTCAAGTGTTACAATGGCATTCCACTGGGGATTGCCCTGATGCTCACAGCCACCCTGTGAAGTACCTCAGATAAGTGCTACCATGAGCTTGGTGAAAAATGGCTTCCCTTCCCATGCCATGCTATGTGTGTGTGTGTGTGTTTGGGGGGGGAGGGGGATAAGGATGAGGAAGGCTAAATTTCTGGTACCATAGCCAACTTTTTCTCTTTCCCACCTCCAAATTCCAATAAACAAGCCCACAAACAGAGCCCCTGTGTCCCTCACAAGAGTCCCCAGCCAAGTCATGGCTTAGCATCCTGTGAGTGTACACGGCTGTTGGGCCCCTGTCAGTAAGTCTCCATATATGACTCTCACATCTTGGGAAGCAAGCCAGGCCTGCACTCCAGGGTCCCCACTGTAGCTCCTGCAGGGCCAGGGTCAAACCTGCCCTGTTTTAAGGCCTTCCATCACTGACTATGGGGGGTGGAACAGGCCATATAGTTGCAGGCTCCTTGAACTTCCTTGTCGGTGATAGACCAGGTGGGTAGGACATCCCTGGCACTTAGCATGGAGATTTATGGTGCTACTGGAAGAGGCCTAGCCTGGCCCTGTGCGGTCTGCAATGGCCCTCAAGGCGGGGACAATAAATCCATGCCATTATTTTTTATGAGCCTCCCACCCCATAAACAACTCCTTTGGCTGGTAAGCCAGCTTCATGTACTTCTCCTGGCCTGGCCTCAAGCCGGCGCCAAGGGCACCACAGGGCTGACTTCTCAATGCTGGCAGGGGATCTTTCTGCAAAGCTGTCGGTCCTTGGGGTCTACAGGAATGGATAGTGAAGGGTAGAAGGTGAGCCACAGCTCAGAGGATACCAAGACAAGAGACAGACCATCCACCTGGCCCTAGATCTCTTCTCAGTGATAAGTCTGCCAGCCTTAGTTTCTTGCTGTGGAAGTGAAGCATGTGCCAGAATTGTTGGTAAGGATGAGAACGAGGTTGTGTGAACAAGCTGTGTCCCTCAGGAAGTGTCCATCCCTGGCCTCCGCAGTACCATATCACCAGCACATGCGTCCTATACAGCCATAAATCTTCATGGCTGAGGATGACTGGGTCTGGCACTGGGCCTGGATTTACATGGTTCCTGAGTGTCATCTGTGGTACTGTTATCCCATTGGTGGGATACAGAGTTCTGTCTATAGAAAATTAGCAGAGGTGGGCTCTGAACTCAGGTCTGACAGCTTGACCACATACCTGAACAAAGAGGTAGACAGAGGAGCAAGAACAGAGGGTACTGGTCAGCCCAGGCCCTCTGAGACACAGAGAACCCCAACCTTGCCATGCTTGCTGCTCTCTACCCAGGTCAGGGCTGCTGGCTGCTGACCTCCCTCAGCCTTCATGCACTCAGCCCATGGCCTTGTCTTTCCTCACTTGACCTTCCCACAGCTCTCCCACAGGGTTCTAACTCAGATCTCCACAGCCCATCCTTGTCACAAATCCACCCCTGCAAAATCCCACCACTCTATGTCCCCATCTCCTCACACTGCTCCCTCTGTCTGGAGCTCCTGTCTGCTCTGACCATTGCTCTTTTGAGAGCCTTCTCAGACGTCTGGGCTACAAGGCTTTGATTTATAAAGCACTTTCCTGTCCCTGTGCTGGACAGAGCACAGCCTAGAGAGGCCACCCAGGGACACCCAGCATCTACTTCCCCATAGGTCTGTGGTTCAGCCAGAACTTACACCGACACTGCGGCCATCAGGTCAGATGATCTTCCAACCCCTCCAGACCACTCCAGTGGGGGCTCATCAATCACAAGTACAACAGCCCCTCGGCCTCATTGGCCTGGCCTTTCTCATATAAGCCGGCTCCTCCAGGAAACACTTCTGGATTCTTATCCCACCTTCCACCCCTGCCCATCCCTCTCCACCCATCCCACTCCTCCTCTGCATGACACCGCACGTGAACGCCTACGTTTACTAAGTACTACCTTAGACTAGACTAAATAGTGGGAGTGTCCTTGGGGACACAGAGAGGCTCTCCAGGTGGTTTGAGTGCCTGCTGTCCTTGAAGGGTCTGGTAGAACACAGATGCTCTGAGGAGGAGGAGATCCACAGCTAGCAGCCTGGGGTCTTTCTGCATCAGGTCTGGGGCCAACTAATCATGGCATGAGACAACCTGTCCACCATGTGATTTCCTGTGGGAAGGGATAAGGTTAGTGAGTTAAAACACAGAGGGTTTACTGTTTTGCACATAAAAATGACCCGTGCTCAGCACTCGGGAGGCAGAGGCAGGCAGATCTCTGTGAGTTTGAGGCCAGCCTGGTCTCCAGAGAGAGTGCCAGGGTAGGCTCCAAAGCTACACAGAGAAACCCTGTCTCGAAAAAAAAAAAAAAAAAAAAAAAAAAAAAAAAAAAAAAGACCCATGCCACATTTGGGACATACAATTAGGAAGACCGTTTATCTGAAACCCAGTCTAGCTGCGTGTGCCATGTGGCTATTTGCTGGAGAGTGACTCGTGGCCCACTGGGCAGAAGGCCAACCCATATTAGTTCTCAGTCCATCTTCCAGCCAGACCTCCAAAGCCGCCTCTGGGTCCTTGGAGAGGCTTCAACTTGGTTGTGGTGACACCTAGTGATCAGCCTAAGAACTTCAAAAGGTGAGGAGGAAGAAAGAGAGGCCCTGCCTCTCCAAGGGCTGACAGGCAGGCGGCCCCAAAGGGCCACTCTTCATGCCCTTCAGCACTCTCTCTCTCCTCTCTCTCTCTCTCTCTCTCTCTCTCTCTCTCTTGGTTTTTCGAGATAGGGTTCTCTGTGTAGTTTTGTAGAGCAGGCTGGCCTGAAATTCACAGAGATCCTCCTGCCTCTGCCTCCCGACTGCTAGAATTAATGGTGTGCACCACCACCACCCAGCACTCTTAAAAGAAAAGGGTTTGAAGGCTTTGCATTCACAAGTCCTAAGAACACACTAGAGGAGGCTGCAGTGAGGTGTGGAATCACAGTGCCCACCTCTGCCACACATCCTCCTTGGTAACTCTGCACACACTTGTCCACACTGTCTGCAAACACGTCAGATCTGTCCTCCTATCTGTGAAGAGTGCCATTTCTTTGAAGCAGCTTTCCCAGAGTCTGGGTGATGGGGCAGGCCAAGGCACCATCTGGGGGGTGCTGAACTGTCCAGACTGCAAGCACTTCCCCTGGGGTCTCATCCAGCGCAGCAAGGGCCAGACACAGTCTCAGAGGGTAGTGACCACTGAGGGGGCAGATCAATACCCCAAAGAACCCAGGGGTTGTCCTTGTGAGGCTTTGGTATGTGTGTGGTGAGGGGGGTAATCACTGAGCCCTGGGGGAGAAGCACGGTGCTTCACAGGCAGGAGGGACAGTAAGTCAGCCTCTGTGCCTGGTCACATACATAGCTGGGACCCAAGACCCTGAGAGGCCTGGGGTGGGTGGGGTGGGGGGAGAGTTGGGGGTTGAATCTCTTTCTCCTGTATGTTCCAAATGAAACAGAGGGGAGGAAAGAAGGAAAACGGGGGAGGGAAGGGAGTCTCTTAAAGGACCAAAGCTGCCATTTAGGGACCAGGCTGGCGGGATGAGGGGTGAGCATGAGAGTGGCCAGTGGAGACCTGTGGCAAGTGCCCCTACCTCTCACGAGCCGCAGCAGCCCTACTGCTGGGGCGGTGGTTTTCCTAGCACTTAGTCTCAAGGGAGTTGTTGTACAAAATGCCCATGTGGATGGAGTAAGTGGCTCTGCTTGTCCTCACCCAGGGCAAGCTGGGCAGCCCAGAGTGGCTGCCGTCTCTTTTGGCTTCTGTATTATCCCATGATCCAGCCCTTCACCCTAACCCAATTATCAGCCTGTGTGTCTCAGAAGGGCATGTGGTACCCAGGTTTACATCCCTCTAAGGTTGATCTGGAGAGTTGAGAAGATGACATATTTGTAAGTTAGCACAAAATTTGAGCCCAGGCATGCACCCCAGGGGTCCTCATTAGCCTTTCTTCCCCAGCTCAGTCTTGTACTTCCCTTCATGTGGCTTCTCTGTGGTTATTTCCAAGTGCATAAGCTAGGGTTGTTTTCCCCTGATCGGCTGGGGAAGTTATGGGCTATGGGAGCCACCTAAGGTCGCAGCTTTCGTAGTTGGAGGGGGTTGGGGAGTGAAGCAAGGCCATTGTTCTCTTCTGTGTTTGAGGGACAAGAACTCAGAAAGTAGTATTATTGATGAAGTCGTCATAGCACTGACCCTTGGGAGGTACATATTCCAACTCTTACTGGAGCAGGGTGCCAGACCTGTGTTGAGGGAATGTGGCATACACACTAATGTGGGCATCATATCTCCACACACATGAGACCATCTCCTAGGCTGAGAGCTGGCCTATGGGAAGAAGCCCTGGTAGGAAGGCACCATAGAGCCTGTCAAAGGATCCAGGGAAGGCAATGGAAAGAGGTACTTAACCAGGTGTGGCCAGACACAACTTCCACCACGCTGCCCTACTTCCCTGAGTGGTCTGTAAAGCAGGCATACCCTCCTCTCAGACTTGTCAAGAACAAATGGAATTTGGTGAGGGCTTCAGTCCACATGTCCCATCTTCCAGAAAATTCTAGCAGGAGGAGGCTATAAAAGGTGTCCAAAAAAAGCCTCCGCCCTTCCAACTGATTCCATTTCTCTCGTGGTACTATGACAGCTTTTCCCTTGTTCCTGCTTGAAACCCTGTCCCTCTAAAGCAGGCAGAGGTCCCCCAGCACATGCACGTAACCCCTCTGGTGACGGCCTTCCATGGCTCCCTCCTGCTGGGTTGAGGTCCAAAGACAGCTTTGTTGTCACTTGTTCCACCTTGGAAGCAGAACCCAGGGCCGTCTCATTCTGCCCAACAGATGAAGCTGGGTCTCAGAAGTGAGGAAAGCTGCCACAGTCATATGTGGTAGGTAGTCCCATTACAGACCTGACAATCGACGTGGCAGCTAAGGGCCTCGTCTCGCCATTGTGCCCTGCCTGGCCTAGCACCGAGGAGACACTCAGCCCAAGTTTACAGGGCATAATTGGATTTGGATGGATCAGATCAGATTAGCTTCGACCTGGCGGGCAGCCTGAGCTAGCAGGCACCAGGCATGTGAAAACCAGGACATCCGGGAACAGCTGAAATTCTTTTAGTTCCTCCATGAAGGGAAACAAGTAAGCTTTCTCTGAACTTGGCACATGTGGTCCCCATGCCTACACCTAGGGAGGTGTGCTGGAAAGCTTGTAGTTTGAAACCCTCTCAGGAGCAGGCATGGTCCAGGCAGAGATCTGCAGGAGGACAGAGAAGAAGCAAGGCCTGCAGTTCTGAGTCACAGAAGCCATGCTGTGCCACCCCAGCTGGGCCCTGGACCTGGGACTGAGCATGCCGGGTCTCAGCATGAGTGACTAAGGTCCGTGTTTGATACGTGCACAGGTTAATGAAGGAAACCATCTGCAGCCAAAAGTTGCCAGAGTAGCCTGGCAGAGGCCACAGAGGCTGGGGAGAAGCTTTCAATCCAGAGTGCAAACCACACTCATGAGACAAGAGTGGCTGGGCCTAGCAACTTGCATGTCAACTGCAAGGGCATGCCTCTCGAGCCCACATTCTCCTTGTTTTAGAAAATATGGTTTTTGGTGAAAATCATTATGTTTGCCTGTGATACGTTTTAAGCTGTTACTTTTAAATACATCAAAGCTTACAACTGTTAGGAACATAGAAAGGACCTGAGTTCAGCTGTCCTCAGCCTGTCCCCACCTTTTGCGGGAAGCAGACCTCTCTGGATCCTGACAGAGAAGAATCGAGGCTACAGCAACCTTGTAGAGGGCTTGGTATGGGAGCCTGAGATGGGAGGCTACACTCAGGAGCCTTGACTCTGCCTCACAATTACAGTAGGGGATAGAGGCCTTACACACACACATACACACATACACACACACACACACACACACTACCACCACCACCACCACCACCATGGTTGTGGAGCAGACTAAGAGAAATTTTAGGACTCTTCTGGCTGCACTCTTTTTTTTATTTTTTATATATTTGAATTACAAACAAGATTGAATTACATGACGATCCCAGTTCCCTTCTCCCTCCCTTCCTCCTCTACCACCCCCCCAACTAAAATCCTACCTATCATATGTCCTTTCTTCTAATCTATACCTGACTCAAAATTTCTGCTTCCTCATGACCTCTGCATCCTTTCTTTCCTTCCCTTCTCACTCTCGTAGCTTCCTCCCCACTCTTCCCATGTTCTCAATTTGCTCAGGGGATGGTGACCCTTTCCCCTTCTCCAGGGAACAAAATTTGTCTCTTTTAGGGTCTTCCTTGTTTACTAGGTTCTCCGGCAGAGTGGATTGTAGGATGGTAATCCCTTACTGTATGTCTAAAATCCACATATGAGTGAGTGCATATCATGTTTGTCTTTTTGTGATTGGGTTACCTTGCTCAGAATGGTTTCTTCGAGTTCCATTTTCCTGCAAATTTCAAGATTCCATTGGTTTTTTTTCTGCTGAGTAGTACTCCATTGTGTAAATGTACCACATTTTCTCCATCCATTCTTCAGTTGAGGGACATCTAGGCTGCTTCCATTTTCTCGCTATTACAGATAGTGCTGCTATGAACATTGTTGAATTCCTTGTTGCATGAATGTGCTTCTTTTGGGTATATGCCTAGGAGTAGGATTGCTGGATCTTGTGGTAGACTCATTCCCATTTTCTTGATTTCCAAAGTGGTTGTACAAATTGGCACTCCCACCAGCAGTGGAGGAGTGTTACATCCTCTCCAGCATAAACTGTCATTGGTGTTTTTGATTTTAGCCATTCTGACAGGAGTAAGATGGTATCTCAGAGTTGTTTTGATTTGCATTTCCCTGATGGCTAAGGATGTTGAACACTTTCTTATGTGTCTTTCAGCCATTTTAGATTCCTCTATTGAGAATTGTCTATTTAGTTCTGTACCCCACTTTTTAATTGGATTGTTTGGTGTTGGGATCAGCTCTGTGGCTGCCTATTCCCTTTCTGCAGCCTCACTGCTGACCATTGGCTGCTGCAGTCACCATGGTGCTGGACCACTCCCCCAGAGCCTCTCCTCTCCACGGTATGACCCCTTGGCTCATGAATGAAGTCTGGACACTCAAAAGGAAAGACTTGGTGCTAACAGATCCTCAGAGGAGAAGGGGTAGCAGTTTCTAAAGCTTGGGAGTCTGTGGTCCAGGATTCAGGGATGCATCAGCTCTGTGGAGGTGAATTCCTGGCTGTCTGATAGTATGCAAGGCTTCTCAGAGTTGCAATTCTTTGACTAGAAATGGAAATTCAATCTCTGTTTCTTCACCTCACACAAGCTGAGCTAAACAGGACACATGGGCTCTTCCATGCCTTGGAAGATAAAGCAAGTGTGTTACAGCATTGATTGGGGGCAGTGTGGGACAGCTCTGGGAAATCAGTGTAGCCTGGAAGATAGCCTGGGGGGTCAGGAGAATTGATGGAATCAGAGATGGACTTAGGAAGTCATTCATAGAAGACAAGAGAACGGAACCAGGAAGAAGCCAAGGGATACAACAGACAGTGTGGGATTGTGGACCTTGAAAGAATGTGCATGGGAGCAGGGTACCAAAGGTTGGATCACAGCTGAAACACTGGAGAACCACAGACACAGACACATGAAGTAGGGAGTGAAGTGTGACCTAGGCTTTGAGCTGCCCACTGCCAGTTCCCATTCTGATCCCACGAGGCTACTTGGTAGTTAGACTCTTGATAGGCAGCGGGTCCCAGAAAAATGGGCAGGAAACTAAGTGGGTTTGGATAGCCAAGGAAGCTCTGAAGAGTGCGTTACCAGCCAGGACCCACTGGGAAGTTTCTTCCCTCAGATCTGCAGCAACAGGCCCTGCCATCAGAAGCCAGGGTCCACAGAGGCCTGTTGAATGCATGCCAAGAACCTCTCATCTTCCTGGCTCTGGCTTCAGGGAACGTTTACATCTAATCCTCAAGGCTGAGGGTCTCATGCATGTTTACAGGTGAGGCTCTGAGCAGTGAAACAATAGTCTCCAAGGCACACTGCTTACGGGGAAGCCAGATTCATGCCCACCTCCTCTTGACTTCACAGGTTCTCTGTGAATGAAGCTGCATGCCTGGTGCCAGGGCAGACTCATATTGGCTCAGGAGCAACCCTGGTTACTGGTAACCAGCTGAGGTGTTGGTACAGAAGTAGGTCCCTCCTGGTGACCACTGGACAGTGTTCATCGCACCTCCGTTGCTGCTATCAGGCTCAGGTGCTGTTGGAAATTGAAAGGAGAGGGGTGATGGTGCTTCCTTCGGTGCACTGGGTGCTTTGCCTGTCTGTCGTAGGTCAGCTGGTGATGCTCTGCATTGGTATGAATTTAGTGAGCAAATCAAAGGGTGTGGGGATAAGAAGAGCAGGGTCAGGTGGGCCTTCATTCACTTTAGACAGCCTTTTCTTTCTTTCCTGCCGGCCCAAGACATTTTTGGTCTATATTATAACTGCCATAGACTTATCCTTTTAAACATGCCCTGTGTTAGTTACTGAGGGCCCATGTATACAGCACACAGGGTCACAGTTACACTCTCTGCCCCTAGAACGAGGATCCAGTGTGGCCCCTGAGGAAGATGGTCCATCTCATGTGGCTACCACCTCAGGGGTTTCTTCCCCTCTCCCAGACAGCTTCACTTGTCATGCTCTTTCAGATGGAGGTGGCATCAGATTCCAGAGCTAGTGTGCAGCACACAGTGGCTCTCTACCCTTTGATCTGCCTGTGGCCTCTTGATGGACTTGTGACCTACAGCCTCTCACTTGACCCCTGACCTCATAAATTCTGGAAACTCCTCACAAATCACCAAGAAGATAAACATCAACTGGAGTCATCAGAAGGAGGTTCAAGCCACTCCAGGCAAACGGGGAGGAAATAGTTTACTGAGTGGATATAATAGCACCCTGGAGCTAATGAGAGAATCCAAATAGCCCTGACTGGAGGCAGTGCTACACGGATAACCCTTCAAGGTGATGTCAGGCAGGAGCCATGCCGATGTCATTTAGACTGTTCCTTCAGGGCCCAGGCACTGAGGTAGAATCATGTGTACATGGGAGTGATGCCTGCAGCAGCTGACTAAACACACCCACCACTGGATTGGGACACCTTACTAGTCACCTCTCTACAGCCTGAGGTTTTCTTCTCTCTTCCATTCTCACTGGGCTCCAACCTCTGTCTTGTCTGTCTCTCTTCCCAGAGGGGATGAACTGCATGAACAAAGACCATGGCTGTGCCCACATCTGCCGGGAGACGCCCAAAGGTGGGGTAGCCTGTGACTGCAGGCCCGGCTTTGACCTTGCCCAAAACCAGAAGGACTGCACATGTAGGTAGATGGAGGCAAATGGGTCAGACACCCCGTGCGCCTCCCACCATTGCTTGGCGGTGGGTCTGTCCAGGGTGCTGCACATTGGTGAGGGAGGGATCTCAGCACCCTGGGGTTGGGGGAGGACAGGGTCTGCTGAGAGCATTGGGAAAGCTGGAGGGATGGGTCATGACCTCCCAGCTTGAGGTTTTCTATACCTGGTATGACACCATTAACACAGCCCCAGGCACTGGCTTGGACCATCTGTAGAGCCCTGAACACAACTCCAGTGGAGATGGAGGTCTAAAAGCTGCACTTTCTCTGTCAGCCTGACAAGCCCTAGATGATAGAAGAGTTATAAAGAAGCAAAGAGAGTGGATTGGAGGAGGGTGGATGGGAGGGAGTGAACCCAGTACTGACATTTTTCCAGGTTCAAAGGTCAGAACCCAGGTGAGGATACAGTTGAGGTAAAAGAGCACTTGCCTGGAACAAAGCCCTGGGTTCTATCCCCAGCACTCCATAAACCAGGTGTGATGTCCACACCTGTAATTATAGCACTTGGGAGGTTGAAACAGGAGGAGGAGTTCAAAGTCAACCTCAGCTATGTAGACAGTTTGAGGCCAGCCTGTGCTACAATGAGACCCTGTCTCCAAAAAAAAAAAAAAAAAAATTAAAAGGCAGAATTCAATAACCTCTGTAGGGCTGAGTACGAATCATGAGCCCCTCATCTGGTCTGCAGAAGGCAGCAGGCCAGAGGTACCATTTCAAGGCCTGCTTGCTTGCCTGGAAGAGATCTACCCCAGGACTCAACATAGTGTGGCCTCTTTTTATTTGGGGCACTGGGAGAGGGTTTCACTGTGTCCTGGAACTTTCTATGTAGACCAGGCAGACCTGGAAATCACAGAGATAAACCTGTATCTGCCTCCCAAAGGGCTAGGATTAAAGGTGTGTTCTATCACATCCATTCCCAGTCCAACCTCTTATCATGGGCATCCAGCTAATGAGTGGAAATGGAATTTGGAAAGGAAACAGAACTTAAGATACTCAAAGGCTTTCAGATCATCAAGCTCAACACACCCTGCCAACTGCTTTGTGAGAAGGCAACAGGATGCAGGCTCTGCTCACTGGTCATGGGGACACCAGGCTGAGTTTTGTTTGTTGTGGGTCTGCCAAGAACTGAGGGAACTTCAGTATAAATACTTCCAACTCAGCTGAACCATGGCTTCATTGGCCTCACACTGTAATGTAGAAGCACATGCCAGAGGAGCCTGCTTCTTCTGACTCTTGAAGGATGTGCTCCCGCCTGCCTGAGCTCCTGTGGGAGTTGACTGACTCCACTATAAAGGCCTCAGTGTCCCCCAGTGTCCATTGTGGAGAGAAGACAGCTGGCCCACCATCCCCAGCCACTGTGACTCTCAGCTCACCTTCCTGAACAGTTGCCAAGGCTCTGGGGATCCATGAGCACCTGTTGTTGTCCCCAGGGGGCTCATGCTCCAACCCTCTATGATATCTACCCATCTCCCAAAGTGGAGGCACTTTCTTCATCCTAGTGTTTTATGGAATTTTCCTTGGGAGATGTGAATAAGTGCCTGCTCACCCTAGATAGTAACAGACCAGAGTATGATTTCACCCAAGTCCAACTTGGGAAACCAATAAGTTTACTGGGCTTATTTACAAAGTATGAATGACCTCGAAGCAACCAGAAAGTCTCATGCCAGCATGGATGATGCCTTCAACACAGCTGCAGACAGGATCTCCCACCCCATCGGTTAACCTTCCACATTCTATATATTCTTTCACTACCATGGACCACAGCTGGGCAGAATTGCATGTATCTGATCTGATGGCAATTGCTGTTGTGTTCAAGGATAACATTCTACAACATCTGGCTGTGGTCAAGATATGGGCCTGTTTCTAATAATGTTTCTCATTATTGCCGGGTCTTTTCCATGGAAGAGCAAAGACATGCATGTTGGCTGTCACCAAGGCACAACAGAGATAGCCTACACCCTGGCCTGGCCCCACTGATGGATTCTTCCAACTTCAGTGAAAACACTTGCTACCTGGCCACTTTCAAAGCAGATGGGGCTAACTCCAACTCTCCCAGCCCTCATGCCAAGCAAGGACAGGAACAGGCACAGGCTACAGGCAAGCATAATCTCCAAAGACTTGTTCCCTACAGACAGGAGAGAGAGGGCTACCAGTGGCCTCACTGGATCAGTTTACCACTATAAGCCATCTGGGACAAGTGCCACACAGGAAGGTCTGCCCACAAAACTCCTCTGGGTATCTAGCTTGACTAGAAGGAAATGGGACAAGCCAGAGTCTGAAGAAAACTAAGACCCCCTACCTTAGTCACCATGGACTCAGGAAAGGGCTAAGCCCAGCCTAGGGACATTTGCTTGTCCATGGATCCATAGCCTGACAAGGTATAGAAAGCCTAATTCTATGTCCTAGGCCAAGAAGTTGGGAAAAGCCCTATAGCCTTCCTGGAAGGTGGTACTCAGGAAGTCTGGCTTTAGTTCCTCCTGTGTTTTGCGAGGCACGGTTAAAGATGACTTAGACCAATCCCATCCATGTAAACCTAGACCCAATAGTGTGTGTCTGTCTGTCATCCCTGGTGTTTCTGTATTGAGATTGGAGATGGAGACAGAAGAATGGCTAGAAACTTTCAGGTCAGCTAGCCTGGTGTACAGAGTAGTAAACAAGAAGAGACCCCTGCCTCAAACAAGGTAGAAGGTGAGAATCAGCGCAAAGGACAGGGAAGACCCACATGGACCCCAAGCTCATTTGTATTTAGGAACCTTGGACTCTAGAGTTGGTTGGGAACCCAGGTTAGCCAAGCAACCTCAAGACTGGTAGGGAGAGGCTTCAGGGCTCCACACCCCAATCCCCCATCCCGTCAGAGTCTAGGGCCCTTCCCAGGAATGAGGATATTCCTTTATCCATCTTGGTCTTCCCAGAGCCCAGTATGCAGAGTGTGGGAGGAATTGTCTGTGGCATTCTCACAGCCTTTTTTTCCCAAGATGCCCCTGTGCTCCCTCTGAAGAGAATTCTTTGTACCAGAAAGAAAGAAAGAAAGAAAGAAAGAAAGAAAGAAAGAAAGAAGATAAAACCCAGATGAGGACTGACCCATCCCCTGGGACCTATGCAGGCCCTGCTCCTGAACCCTGGGTTTCTGTCCCCAAGAGGAAACACTAGCCTGGGGAACACCAGCTTGCTGCCTATCACCACCATCCCTGAACATAAAATGACAGACTTCATAGAGGAGAGCCTGTGGGCTGTCTAATTTCCCTGGAAGTTGGGTCAAGAGGTAAATGCTGCAAAGAATCCCTGGCTGCTGAAGACAGTATGTGAGATGCCAGACAGAGCCCACCCATCAGTCATTCTCATCCTATCCTCACCTCCAATGATTCCCCTCCCTTGCCAGCTGTCTGAATGGATCTGCTTAGTAGGGCATGATTAATTCAAACTCTCAGAGCTTGAATTTGGTGCTCCTCTAACCATGCCTGCCTAGACTGATGTTTCATAAGTAAATAATGTGTGTAGATAGAGTATGGACAACCAGTCAAGGTCTCCATGAAGACATGCTGTCTGAGCATTCAGGTGACAACTATCTTGGCTACCAGCTCATTGCATGATAAAGTAGAGTCTCCAAGAGCCACTGCAAGAGAGCTGACTCAGATCCTCATTCTCTTCTAGCAGTCTCCCTCTGCCTATACAGTGGCCATGGACCATCTTCATGTAAACAAACTTGAACATCATTTTCCTGCTTCAGACTGGCTCCTTGCTCAATCCTTTCCCATGGATGCAGGTCGCTGCTGCTTCTATGGAGTGTCTGGGTTGAAGGGCCCTAGATCCTCCAGCCATTGGCATCACCAAACACACAATGTACGTTGTTCTCAGCATACATCCCAGATGGCATTAACTTGCTTAAGTTCTCTCTGTCTGGGTATTGCTGAGCTCCATGGTCAGCGCTGTGAGGGACCAGTGCTGAGATAGCTCACAACTAGGACCCACAGAGAGTAGTGTCCATGGGAACATCCCTTCACATGTGCCAAGACGCAGGCAATGGATGGAGCTGTGCAAGAACCAAGAAAATGAATGTCATTGAGCGGTGGTGGCACACACCTTTAATCCCAGCATTTGGGAGGCAGAGGCAGGTGGATCTCTGTGAGTTCAAGGCCAGCCTGGTCTATGGAGTGAGTTCCAGGATAGCCAGGGCTACACAGAGAGACCCTGTCTCAAAAAAATAAAAACAAAAAAAAAGAGAGAGAGAGAGAGAGAGAGAGAGAGAGAGAGAGAGAGAGAGAGAGAGAGAGAGTGAATGTCACTTCAACCGTGGCTGCCATTTCGCCCACAGTGGACCCTGTATATCTTGGTGTAAACAGGCATGTGTCCCAATGGGACTGATGGGGTTAAAGTGTCATGCATGTGTGTCTAGCCTCTCCCCCCACCCTCCACCTCTCTTCATGCAATGTGAGGCTCAGAATCCACTCTTGAGCCTGCCTCTAGGGACTACGATTTCTATCTGGCGTCCTGGAGGGGCTCAAGTGTAGAGATTCGTGTCTGCTGCCCTTGGTCCTCAAAGGACTCTTCCCTGGCCGCCTCATGTTCTTGCTTCCCCCACCCCACCCCCAAGAAAAGAACCAATTCCAGCAAACTAACCATTTCTGTTGTTGTTCTATTTATACACACGTGTGTACACTTTGGGACTAACTAGTAACCTGTAACTATGGAAATGGAGGCTGTCAGCACAGCTGCGAGGACACAGACACAGGCCCCATGTGTGGCTGCCACCAGAAGTACGCCCTACATGCGGATGGCCGGACATGCATTGGTAAGTAGGTACTGCAACTGCCATACTGCCCCTGCAGGTACCCTGTGTGGTTCCCCCATCTTGGAGGAAACAGAAGGGAGACAAGAAGAGGAATCACCCACAAGGCCAATGGGGATGGCAGGCATCCCAAGGGCAGCTTCTGTGAGGATTTGTCCTGGGTCCCTCAGTACCATGGGACAAAGTTCCCTAGGGTTGGGTCTCCCTAGTGGGGTTTCTGCTTGCCCTCATCCTCAACATGGGATTGATTGTCTGCAGCAGTGTACTTCAGCTTGGGGACATCGTCTGTCCCTAAAGCACAAGTATTTTCTAGTGTGAAAAACTCTTGGAAGCCTCACTGAGTCTGTGTGAGCACTTGTAGATCTGGGCACTGTCCACGGCCATGTGGAAACTGAGTTTCCTAGCACGTGGCTCACTGTGAGGGTGGAGGCGTGCACCCTGTGTGGGGCGTACATGCTTGGTGCTTGGGATCGCTTCTCATCCTGAGCTGGCAGGTTCTCCTCAGGACTTCCTCACCCACCCGAAGTCCCTTCCCCCTCAGCAATGTTCCTGTCCCATCACCTGCTTGCTCCATGGAGCCCTGATTAAAACTCAGCCATCTCCTTCTTCTGGGCCCATGTTCCCAAGGACAACTTGAACACTTGTAGTTATTTTGTGCAATAATTACTAATATGTTTTTTTCTCTTGTTCAAAAACAACATCAAGATTTTTTTTTTAACTAAGAAAAAGGAATTTCAGAATTTGGGTCCATGGGTCTACTTGCTAGGACCCAACATGAGTTGGTGGGATCACACTTGCTATTTATTTGAAAAGACTCCATTTCTTATGATCAGCTTGAGGGGTGATGCTTGAGGGGCTTCTGAGTGACAGAAAGGTGTTTGGTGAACCCATGTACGCACATGTGTCCCAAAGCTGCTGTCTTTTCCCGTCCCCTGTCGCTGCTCCTTGGTGTCTTGGAAAGCTGGGTGCTAGGCCGCTCAGGGATCCCAGGCCATCCCCTCTGTAGTCGGGGCTGTCCTGCTGCCTGTGATGGCTCTCCCCTCCTCTGTGTGGTCTCTTTTCTCAGACAGCCATTTTTTATTTCATTTTACCTCATTCCTGCTGCTTCTCTTGTGATGGTCCCTGATTGCCTGTCTTGTCTGATAACTGACATTCATTAATCATTTTTCAGAGCCAAAAGCCAAAACCAAACCAACCAATCACAAAAAAAAAAAAAAATTAAAAGCCAAACCAGGTCTCAGACCAGTGTCTCTATTGCAGCCTGATCCCATCTAGAACTTTCTGTCCTCTGACCTCTTTCCCTTCACTGTCCTGCCCAGAGCTCCCTCAAGCCACTCTGGCCACCTCTCTGTCTTATCTGTTTAAGTCTCCCATGTCCAGAGGAGCCTGTCCTGAAGCCACTGGACCAGCACAGACAACTGCCGGGCACATGAACCCTAGCCTGGGTCTAACCCTTCTTGTCTGTGTTCTTCTCACTCACCCTTTCTCATCTTATTTTTATTTTTTAATGTCTGCTGCATGTAACAGTCCCTGCTTGGATCTCTTTCCCCAAACCCACACTTCCTGTCAGTCCCCTCTCAGTAGAAATTATCACTCTACCCAGCTCCAGCCACTGTGGCTTCAACTCCTGGCCAGGATAAGAAACCTTGTGTACCGCTTTGCTTTCTGTCATCAGTCCCAGCAAAGCATCTTGGCACAGCTTTGTGCCCAGTGGCTGGAGGCTTCCCAGCTGGCCCGATCCATTTCCCTCCTGTACGCTCCTAAAATGACTGACCCTTCTCTGCAGTCCCTTGTTGAGTCCTTGAATGCTTAGCTCTGGTCCTCTAGACAAGCAGGCAACCAGTGCTGCCCAGATCCCCTGGATTTTCTGTCTGTCCAATGGGATCCAGTGTTCTCTGTGTGTGTATGTGTATGTTTATCTGTGAGTTTTGTTGTTAATTTTGCATGAGTGGCAGCATCCTTGTAACAGGGCATCTGCTGTCCCAGGTATATCCATCACCAGACCTCGCAAACCTACTCCCTTGTCTTGTGCTTTGTTCTGTACCTGCTTGAGCCATGGGGACCTGTAATCGCTTCTCTCTGTGTGAGCCTGTGGCATGCTGTCTGCTTTCTGTGTCCTCCACACAGGCTTCCTGCTGACCTCAGCCACCTACCCTGCTTGGCTGCACATGGACCCTGTACCCCCACTGTGTCCAGGTCTTGTTGTGGCCACCTTCCTTGTCTGCATGCCATTCTTCCCACCCTTGCTTCCTCCTTGCTTTACCCTGAGCACACCCGCCTGAAAGTCCCTGGGATTAGCCCTTGGCGAGGGCACCGTGCTGGCCCGGCATGCTGTGTTGGCTTTGTGTGCGCCACGCCAAGAGGCTGGCTGTCTTGGGCCGCGGGAAGTGGGCTCTCATTAACCACCGGCTCCGTGTTTGTCCCTTACTTGTGTTCTAGAGAAGGATGAGGCTGCAATTGAGCGCTCTCAGTTCAATGCCACGTCAGTAGCTGATGTGGACAAGCGGGTGAAACGGCGGCTCCTCATGGGTAACACTTTTCTTCCACTTCCTTTGTTCTCCTTGCCCTTTTGGGTGTGTGGGTGAGTGTGAATGAATGCTGGCCTGGGGGTGCTGGTGTGTGGTCTTGTGTGTACATGCCAGCTTTGGGGACTATGAGAGCCTGGGTACTGATGTGTGAATGTATGGATGCTGGTGGGGAGGTGAACTGCTGTGTGAGCCTGTGTTTGTGCTAGCATGTGGGTGTGTGTGAGCATAAGGATGTACAATTGTGTGGTGTGGGCTCTCCGTGTGTTATATGTGAGTGTGGGGAGGCTCCACGGCAGATGGGAACTCATTTTCCTTTTTAATTTTTTTTTACCCTCCATCAAACACAATTATTCCTTTGTTTGTGTATTGTAGTAAAGAACCCAGCACCCATGTCTAGAGGTCTGAGTGCATAATCCTCCTCTACTCACTTAGAAACCAACATGCTCATTAGGTTTCCAGGGTTAGCATGCCACAGAGACTCAGTGGCCACTGGTGGGAGGAGGTTCTGTGTAGCATGGTCCTCTGATCTTGCTCTTGGAGTGTCAGGGGAGGCCTGCTGGCAGGGCTGTTGCTAGACCAGCCCAAGAAAGAAAGGGAAGGGAAAGAGAGTGTGACCGCTCTTGACCCACAGAGTATAGACAAGATACAGGGTTCCACCTCTGCATTCTTTCCTTTTCCTGTCCATCAGTGGGCCCCCTGGTTCTAGGCAGCTGGCATGTAGGCTGTGCCAGCTGACAGCACCTCCTGAGCATAAGTACAGCCACCAGGGCTGTCACAACCTGCCCAGTAGCACTGTCTGGCAACTGTACAATTGAGTAAAAGAGTCCCTATTTCTCAGAGGAAGAAACTGAGACTCCCTCATTACCCTATATGCCTGAACACCATTAGGGATCATGGCCACGTGAATCCTGGAGGTCAGAGGTTATCTCATATTGTAATGCTCATGTGGAGGCCCCAGCTGGATAGCACATGAATTCTCAGCACTTCTGTCTGAAATAGCCCCCTGTGGAAAGAGTAAGGATGCTCTAGGACTGCAGCCCCTAGCTGGTAGCCCCTCCCCCCCACACCAGGCAGGACAGCTCCCAGGTGACATTAGTAGGTGCACAGTCTGGAGAATAGCAGGGGTGACCATCCCCACTTTGTCTCATGCTTGTCAGAGCACACTTGGGCATCACATCCAGAGCCAGGCCATGTGTGGAAAGCCAGATAGACAGGAAGGGGTGGTAGAACTGAGTCAAGTGTTGACCTCTGAGAGGGAGTGTCAGCATACTGTCCTGGGAGACTCTAAGTCTAGAGGTGGCTTGGTCCTCTGAGGTCCCAAGATGGGAGAGAGGTAGGACAGGCCAAGAGGCAGCATCTGGCAGCAGGACAGGAAGATAAGGGACAGGAAATTCTATGACAGGCCATACCCTGGGCCACCTGGCTGCTTAGACTGTGCCTCTGACCCCAGTAGTGACCAGCTCTGAACCAGAGGACCAAGGTGAGGATGTGATGTTGAGAGGAGACAGGGCCAAGACACTGAGTATTCAGAATTGACGAGAGTCAATTCAGCACCTCTGCCCAAATTTTCCCTCCTCTACAGTGGGTCCTCACAGTCCCAGAGACCTCTGTCCCACATCCTGAGGGTCCCCACAGTGCAGAGACCTCTGTCCCACATCATGAGTTGAAGAGCACCCGTCCTATTGTCACATAACTACAAGATGACCCCGCAGCTTTCTTCCAGCCCTGAAGCCATTGCAGAGGGGGTTTATTTGGAGAGTGAGAAAGCTGGAGGCAGGGGGTACACCCCTCAGGAGGCAATGGTGAGGATGTGGGTTTCCCCCACCCACTTCCTATCTTGCCTCCCTCTGGCTTTCTGTGCTCTCTACACATCTAGAGCAGGCTGATTCTCAGGCTGAGAGAACCTCCTTTCCCTGTGGGTGACCAGAGCCATAAATCCCTCTGGCAATGTCTTATCATGAGCTCCACAATGGAGGTGCAGGATTCAGACCACACCCCTGACTCTAGCTGTTAGAACCAGGAACTCTCCAAGAGATATTCTGTGCCCTGACCATAGAGGCCACTTCCCTTAGAGTCCTACAAGTCCATTATCAATCTCATAGTAGTGAGACAGAGCCAGGGACAAACCAAAACTCTAGTGGACACAACACACAGAGAGATTTAAAGCCCCAGGCACTTGTTGGTCTCCCAGCCTCTCAGGTTCTTCTTGGGGACCTACCTACTCCTTGCCCAAGCTGTGTTATTTTGACTACAAGAGTCCCAGTTTAGAGCCTAGAAGTGACCCACTCGAGCCTACAGCATCACTCATGCGAAGGTGCTGGTAGCTTTTCATCTCAGAACCCCACTGCTGGAAGCACCAGGCAGGGCAGGAAAGGCCAGCTGACCCTGGTGAAAACCATTTAGTAGAGGGAGGGCACAATGCTCTCTTAGGACAGAGGTGGCTCTATTCCTGGTGGGATAGCAGGGTGCTACCCCACTAGTTGAAGGAGAGCCCCAATGAGGCCATCCTTATCCTTCTGGAAGAAGTCAGGAGAGATCCTTCAAGAGACCTGGGAGAGCTAGAGTCCATTCAGATCAGAGAGTCTAAGGAGGCCTCCCAGCACAGGGCCTTTAACACAGTCCTGTCAGCCAAGGTCTTCTTGCCATGTGGGTTCTCTCATTGATCCAGCTAGGACCCCAAGTCTCTCTGCCCATAGTAGAAGCTCCAAAGCCAGTCCCACACATGTGAGACATACTACACAGTGGGAGCTATGTCTCCGCCTCAGTCCTTACAGCGGTACCCACCTTTCCTGATAGCCTAGTGTTTAGCACCTCTGCCCAAATTTTCCCTCCTCTACAGTGCTGCTCCCTTGGGTCCCCACAGTCTCAGAGACCTCTGTTCCACATCGTGAGTCGAAGACCTAAGTCCTGAAAAGGGAGGTAAACATGGCTAGGGCATGGTCCTGCCAGTTACCAAGTCCAACCAATTGCAGAACATACCGGGGGCTCAGCAGCTGTTCAGGCCCTGGTTGTGCTCCCAAAGGCACCAAGTAAAACCTATAGCCCACCAGTGGGGTCCTGTGGGAAACCTCAGGAGAGTAGGATGTCTGTCCCCCCAGGGCAGTGACCCCAGCCTTCTACTCTACCCAGACTTCACTGAGAACTGGTGCTGGCATAGTTGATAGATAAGGACAAAGAGAGAGAGGAGCTGAGAAACTTCCTCCCTAGACTGCCCTAACTGACTCTGCACCTGTCACCTGACCCTCTGAGGCCCACGATTCTCTGCTTCCTCTCAGAGTCTGTCCACAAATGTATGCTCAATGCGTATAGATGTCAGAGCAAATGGGACACTGCCTGGTCTGAGGGGGTCCTAGGTTTAAAATATTAGGAGTCCCCCAAAGCCTTACCTGTCCTTCTTTACCTGAAAGGCCCTCTTCATAAATGTTCCCACTGATGGCCAGAATTTAGGTCTGCCCCCAACATCCATGGCTCTCTTGATTGGCAGCCATTGCATAGGCATGGCCCAGAGGTACCTGGACAGGAAGAGAGGTGAAGATGTTGGCCCTAAGGCCAGCCTGTGAGGCCCTGGGGGAGTCACATCACATTTTTCAGGGTATTTCTTATGTCCCTCAGAGACTTCTGTGAACTGGGAATTACACAGCATGTCCCCACTACAGCTGTCATGAAGATATTATGAGCCCACTTGGAAAAGGTACCTAACCTGGTACCTGGCCAGTGGGCAGCACTTACCAGGGCCAGCTGTTAATGTGGGTGGCCAGGGAACAAACCAAAGAGTCAGAGGTAGACAAGGTGGAGCCAGCATTGCTCTTGCTTGGCTCTGCCCTGTCTTTCTCTCCTAGCCCTGTCTTCCCCCTGCTCTGTCCCTGCCCTCCTACTTCCCAACCAAGGCCTCTGGTGCCTGAGGAAGCTGCTTAGGTGAGGGTAGGTGGGTGTGTCTTGCTGGGAGGAGCTTCCTGCTGCAGCCTTCTCCTGCAGAGGCTGGGGTTTCCATGAGTGGGTCTCCTGCACTTACCCAACCAGCCTCACAGGAGGTTGAAGAGTATGGTAGGCAGGACAGCACCCCAGGGTTTTCTGCATTGTAAAAGGTCCAGGAAGAAGGGGTAGAGGGGGGCTGGAGAACTGTGAGATAAGGAAAAGTAGAGGTGATAATGGCTAATCCGTAGGGGGCACAGACTGCCACATACTGCCTCAAGTCTGAACTCCACTTCTCCCCACCAGTTGCCCACTCTGTCAGCTCTCTCCAACCAGGGGATGCATACCTTCTCCTGATTTTCCCAGCCCTACACACCCACTCACCTGGATGGCCCCTGTCTCTCTGGGTGTAACTTCTTCTTGTCCTGGGCTACCTGCCCCAGTGGGTCTCACCCACCACCATCACTACCCAGTGCCACTTAAGGTAGTTCTGCCTGACAAGGCTACCTCTGTCTTCCAGCCTTCACTGGACCGTCCCAATGTCCCCTTTCACACCCCCACTGGGCCACAGTCCAGCTCTGTACCCTCCTGTGCTAACAGGGCCTAACTGCTCACAGAATTCCAGAAACTGGGTACCCCTGAAAAAGATCAAGGGTCCAAGCTACACCCAGCCACTGGACTGATCCCACATGTGCCTAGTCATCTGGGTCCCTGGCAAAGGCCTGAGTCCCTCCTTCGATTTGGTCATACATACATCTGGGGCCAATAGGAGTTAAGTGAATGGCAATTTGGCTGTCAAAACAAAGAGTGGATAGAGGTGCAGGGTCCTGGCAGGGTTTATTAAAGGAAAGAGGAAAAAAACCTCTGGCTGACCCCAGGTAAAAAAAAAAAAAAAAAAAAAAAAAAAAAAAAAAAAAAAAAAAAATGGCCTTGAAACATAGGAGCCACATAGAGCCACATAAGCAGCACTTCTAGGCCTGGAGACCAAGCCTGGCTGGAGGACCCTCTGCTGTTTAGCAGCCTGCTGAGGGATAGCTGAGGAGTGAGCCTCACAGAGAGAAGACAGCCCTGCCTCAGACCCTCTCCCATGTCCTATGTTCCATCCATCATAGTGGGACCAGGCACTTTGAGACTCAGACTAGGCCTCAACCCTTTCAGGGTTGGTTTTTTGTTTGTTTTTGTTTGTTTGTTTGTTGTTGTTTTTGTCCTGGGCCTGTGCCTGCTTCTCACTGCCCTGCCACAGTGCTCTCCCTAGAGACCCAGCCTCCTCCCTGTCTCTCATCCCACTGGTACTTAGCTGCAGACACAGCCATCTTCCATGGCACAAACTGTACCTCTGTCCTCAGCTCCTTCTCCACTCAGAATTGACCTGTGTACCCCTACCCAAACCTGAAATATGATCTCAGAGCCTTCTATCATTAACCACATGGCCCATTTCCAACTCCTGATATACTCAAGTGGCTCTGTATATCTACATGCCACAAATGGAAAGTGCCAGGAAAAAAAGGCAGAATCCTCAGTGTAGAAATAGACCAACCCATGAGGCTCTTTCCTCCCAGCCTACCTACCTGGGAAGGACATGTCCTGTCCCCAGTTCCCCTTGTGCATATCTCTAGCCAAGTCCCCTGGAACTCAGTGTGCAGGCCAGAGTGGGCAGACAGTCTTGAGTTTTTCTCAAGCAGGGTTCCGAGACTGATGTGGACAAAGTCCCAGGGGTGGGAGTAGGGAAAGACTTCAGGTTGTGTCTCCAAGATGGAGCTTGGATGTGTGGCTGCTAAGGATGTGTGGCCGTTCTTACAGTGTGGAACCCCGTGGTTAGACAGAAGTGCAACTGCACAGCAGGGGCTCCTCCTTCTAGTTCATTCTGGCCCAGCTACTACAGTCAGATATGGCCTCCATCTGGGCCAGGGCCCCTTCACATCCCTGAGCGCTTGGGATGGGGTGGGGGCTGTGTTCCCCAGAGGAGCTTGGGGGAGCTTGAAAGAACCCCATGTGGAATTTCTGGCCCTGTGTGTAGCCCAGAGCAGGTGCTCAGTAACAGATCTGTCTGTCTCCTTGATGTTTCTACTTGATCAAATCTGTGCAATGCCAGTGGAGAATCAAATCTGAGGCAAGTCCAGTAATGAGAAAAGAGACCCAAGGCCTTGCCTGGCCTTGGTCAGCTCTTATTGATGGGCTGGTGGAACTAACCCCAGGAAGCATGGAATTACCAAAGATCAGCCAGGAATTCAAAATCTGGACCCTTCCAGGAAGGTGATCTTCACCCCGAGGGCTCGCAGGATGGGAGAGCAAGAGTAAGCTGCCTCACATAGAGGTCTGCATCAGACACCACACACTGCCTGTTCTAGCCCAGGGTCATTTTCCTGGGGCAGCCATTGAAATCTGAACTGGGGCTATCCCTCTGTTGAGAACCTCTTGGTTAACCACAGATCCCTAGTGGCATACACAGTGCCTCCAGCCTGGCACTGTGGCCCTGTCTGCTTGTGCATGCTTAGACAAGGATATGCTCAGTGTGTATTAGCTGCTGTTGATGAGGACTCTGCACATTACAGACCACTGTATCACACACCTAGCCAGAGAACAGCCCCACATAGACAATGGGCTCAGATCCCGATATTCACCAACTGTGTAACCTCGAAGAGCAGACCCAGATGCTCACCAGCTGTGTGACCTGGCTGGGTTCTTCCCTGAGCCATGCACAGAACAGACATACCCCTGCACCTTCCCTCCAGGGGGAGCAGGGGACTCTAGAGAGAGGCTTCTGTGTGCATCCTCTGTCTTCCTGGAATAGTGAGCCTCACAGCTAGGGAAAGAGAGCAGGAGGGCAGAGACCAGTCCTGAGGTCCCTGTTCTTGCCTCCTGACCTAAGGAAAAGAAAGCCTCCATTGTCCTTCAGTATAGACAACAAGCCTGTCTTGCTGCAGGCTGAAGTCTCTCTCCTGAGTTGTTCTGTCTCTGTCTCCTTCCAGGTATTTCTACAGACCTATAGGGCCCCTATCTCCAAGGTGGATTCTGCTTCCCCAACAGCCATGTAAAAATCCTAAGCCCTCTAAGTGCAGGCAGCTCTTCCCCTACACTCCCACAATCCCTAGAGTTGAGGGCCCTTAGTGCTCCAGAAGACAGTCCCTCCAATGGGAGTTTGCCTCCCTGAGGTCTAAAGGATGGGATATGCACAGCCACACCACTACCATCAGCAAGGGCCTCGTGGGCATCGCCACCACCAGGCTGTGTTAGGAAGAGAGTCCATGGAGCACCAAGACTGCCTTGAGACCTGCTGGACCATTTGAGCATTATGAATGCAGGGGCCTGCTGGCCTTGGTCCTAAGCAGTACCCGCACTAAACATGGGCAGCCTTCTCTCCTGCTTCCCCTGGGAACCTAATCCTAGCCTTCCCAAATTCACCTCTCATTGCACTGACAGGCCCATGGCCTGGCCTATGCATGCACTTTACTGCTCCCTGCTGAGTGACAGGACAGCATAAGAGACCTTGCTCACTATGCCCAATACAGTGACATATATAAATCTGCCCACTTGATACCAATGACAACTGAACTTGAGATGTCCCCAGTGGAGACAGAAAAAAAGAGACCACGTGTAATATCCATGCCAGGGAGAGCAGCTTTTATCCCAGAGTGATGGGAGCTTGGAGAGTGTCAGCAGTGAGCTGAGGAGAGAGAGTCAGAGGTCAGTCCGTAGGTAAATGGAGAGGGCCAGTGGCTGGCCCCTTCACAGCTGCTTCAGTCAGTTCTAGAAGCTGGAAGGCAGATAGACCCATCCTGACTGAGGGTTATACAGATGCAACCAGGGCTTGAGGCAGCTCCCTATCAGGGTCATGTCTTCAAGGGAAAGGGCAGATTCTGGGTACTGGGCCCACAGAAAGAATCCCACCCTGTACCCCCATGATCCCCCACTCCCAATCAGAGCCTCTTGGAAGAAGATCCTGAAGCCCTCAGTGAGGCCAAACACATACAAATGGGAAGCAACACTCTAGAGAAAGGAGTCAGTCCTTTGCCTAAAATTCCCCAGCTTACAGGAGCAATCTCTGACATACCAGCCAATGGGCTGAATCTAGCTCTTCTGTCAAGCTGTCACAGAGCTCTACCATGCTGCCTCATGTTTGGGCTCAAACTCTGGGGTCACTCTCCTTACCCCAGCTCCAGCCCTGCTTCTCTTTGCCAGTACTGACACAGGGTAGGATTCATTTCCCATGCCCCATGCTACTCCTCAGGGACCTCCCAAGTCCCTGTGTGTTAATCCTATCATTAAACAGGAGTCAGCCCCCACCATGCTGGGCCTGTGCTGATCACTGGGCAAAAGGGATATCCCCAGGCATGACTCTTCCTGAAGCCGTGTGGTGGATGAGGGGACAACCAAACATAATGTTACCTCGGGGCTACCCAGCAGAAGCCAGTGGGAAAAGCAAGGCTTCTCTACCCTGTGCCATCTCCCCTAGAGAGCAGCTGACTCCTGGGTAGGTCAGTTTATCTCTGTGGCTCCTCCCTCATTGCAAAAACACTATCTTATTGGCTTCTACACTGTTCGCTAGACTGGGGTGTCTGTGAGACCAGGGTTGGGGGTCCCAAGCATGTCTGCCCAGCCCAGAGCCACTCAGAGAAGGGTTAGTTTTATTATATACTTATTTATTTATATTTTATGTGCATTGGCATTTCGTTTATGTGTGTGTCTGTGTGAGGGTGTCCGATCCCCTGGAACCAGCCTGTTATAGACAGTTGTGAGCTGTGGTGCGGGTGCTGGGAATTGAGCCCAGGTCCTCTGGAAGAACAGTCAGTGCTCTCAACCTCTGAGCCATTTCTCCAGTCCCTCAGGAAAGGATTATTAAATGATTCAGCCATGGACAATGGATGCCAGACTCCATGTGCCAAGGGGCTGAAACTCTGCACCAAGAGTGAAGTGGTCACAATTATAGAGCATCCTATAAAACACCGGTACCTCTATCCTTATGTCTGGGCCATTCAAAAACCACATGGATGCAGTCTCTATGTGCAAAGGGGCTTCCCACGCTTACACAGTCCATGTGCACACAGAACCTGTCTGACTGCAAAGCTCAAGTATGGTCCACACTTGAGTAAGACTGTCCTTCAGGGAACTTGCTGATCAATGCGGAGCCTACACAGGAGCTGTTTCCAGACAGCAGGTCTTCTGCTCTTGCCTCACTCTGTCAGAGCCATGCCACCATGGGTACAGACCTCCACCTGCCTCAGGCCATCCTCCTGCTTCCTCACTGAGCCACCCTGGGAACCCATCTTCAAAGCACCACTTCTAGACTAGTCCTGTTTACTTAGCCTGGTATCTTATGGCTGTGCGAGCATGCCATCTCCTTTGGTAGCTATATGACCTGGACATATAGACTGCTTCTCTTTGGCTGTACAGTCACTGGGGCTGGCCTGAGATGGGCCCATAACTGGTTTGGTGCCCTGAAGTCTCTATCTGGAAATTCTGATTTGTTTTGTTTTTTGTTTTGTTTTGTTTTTTGAGACAGGGTTCCTCTGTAGCTTCGGAGGCTGTCTTGGAACTCAGTAGACCAGGCTGGCCTGGAACTCAGAGATCTACCTGTCTGCCTCCTGAGTGCTCAGATTAAAGGCATGCACTGCCAGTGCCTGGCTCTGAATCATTTTTTGAACACAGGCCTCTCATTATTTCTCACTGAGTCACACGTGATGCAGCCATTCCCACCTGAACAAACTCCTCTGAGCCTCAGTTCTCTCTGCAAAAGCGACAGGGTTTTTTTGGGGTTTTTTTGTTGTTTTTTGGTTTTTGGTTTTTGGTTTTTGTTTGTTTGTGTTTTGGACTGCTGTGAGCTCTTTTGAGGGTAGTGGATGAGAAGATGCCTTCTTGAGTGAATAGGGCTATGCCTCTGAGGGTGGTTCTCTTGCAGGAGAGGTGGGGCATTAGGAAGAGCCCAGCAGTTCTCAGCTGGAGCCAGGACACAGAAAGAGATGAACTCATGGGATCACAAGTGAACTTGTCGCTGAAAGAAGCCCTCTTTCCCTTAAGCTCTAGCACGATAGTTCTAGTGGACAGACCCGGGCCTTCCTGGGCCAACCTGTACACCAGCCCCAGCTCAGGGACTGGGATGGGGACCAGAGAAGGCCACCGGAATGAGAAACAGGAAGAGCCCAACCCCTGGAATAGACTGCTACAGAGTCCAAACCTCATCTACCACCCACTATAAAGAGAAATGTTTTTCAAATTCCTCTGAGACAGTAGTGGTCAAATGTCAGATCTAGGTGGCCTCCAGTCTTGGGGGACAGGGGTGTCCATTGTCAATGATGCCTTTGGCAGTGCCCAGGGCTTCTGATTGGAAATTTCTAGAGACAGGATGTTCAGTCTCACCATGCCAGCCTGTGTCCCACAAGGGACCTTGATGGGCTCTATACATGTTACATTTTGTGGCATCCCTGACCCATAATTATATGGCTGAGGTGGAGAAGGCAGAGGTGAGGGCCCATGGAGGCCAGATCAGCCACCGAATTGCTCGGTATTTACCTATTCTACTCAGAGCAAGGCAGTGGCCTAGAGGAGGTACTGTTTGACTGTGACACCATAGGACAGTGTGACATCATGGCCACAGTAAAAATAGAGACTACAGTTGGGAGCTATAAAGAAGCAGTTTGACCATGTCCCAGGGGAGGTGGGGGAGAGGCTCAGACTCAATGAGCTGGATAGAAAAGCATTCCTGGAGTAGAGAGCTCCCTGGAGAGGGTAGACACAGACAATTAGGAGTAGTGTTTAGCCATGTGTGTGGCTGCACAGGCCCCTGGAGTTGGTTTGGCAGAGGCAGTTAAAGGACATTAGGTAAGACCCTGTGCCCAGGGAGCTGTGTGTTTAGTTTAGTCCAACCAGGCAGATCCCAGCCACCACTGCCACTAGGCCTATGTAGCTTGGGCTTAGGCTCCCCATTGAGGAAGTAATGTCCAGGAACTGGAAAGGCAGGGATGTGAGACATGGAGGGCACAGAGAGGGTCTGGTCTCTGGTGATCATTGTAATGAGATGCTGTGGGCTCAGGGACTGACAGAATCAGAACAGAGGCCTTCTGATTCACTGGGGACTCAGAGCCTGAAGTCTGCATCAGTCATTGGCTGGGGTAATGCAAGGAGGACTAAAAGCCTGGCAAGGAAGAGAATGACTTGCAGCGGGGGGTGCAAGAATGGGTGACCACTGTGCCAGAACCCAACTCCCCATCTCAGCCTCGGTCTACCTAATGAGCAGATGGGGCCAGCAGGTCCCTAAGGCCTCCTTAGTTAAATTTCAAGTCCCAACAAAGGGAAAGGAGGAATCACAAACTATTAGGTTTGGTTCCCAACTACACAGTCCCTAATGCCTGAACCACACCTCCACCACCAGAGAGGCCCAGTGCCCACCCAGCCCCAGCTGGCATCACCCACCCCCTCCCTCACACCCCAGTATCACTGAGCTGTAATTACCCACACCTGGGAGACGGGTATCCTTTCTGCCCCTCTCTAGAGGGTCGTCCCACATGAAAGGTTGGCAGGCTCTCCGCTGGGGTGGGCGGCAGGATTCCCCCTCTGGTTTAACCCCAGGAAATCAAACATGTGGTGAGCACCCCCAGGTCCACACCTGGGCCTTATGGCTTTTAAGTGGAAAGTGTATTTGATCTTCACCTTCACCCTGCGGGGAGAAGCGCATCTTCTCACTCCCCAGGTGTGGGGCTGCCTTCCACCTCACCCTACTGCCCCAGTGGATGCCCCTGTGAGGAGATGAGAGGGTACACATAGGCTACAAACTGGTTAGAACTGGTCCATGCTGGCACAGGGGCCCGCCTGCCTAAGTGTGAGGAAGGTTGGCTTCACTGTGCCTAGACTTCAGGGGAGGGCTTCAGAGAGATGCTTGGATCATAAAGGATAAGGAAATAGGTCTTGAATACCACAAAGTCACCCACTCACAGAAACTTCCCATCCCTGGCTGGAGGTATTAAGCTGAAACTCAGAGAGGCCAGCCAAGAAGAGTGTTAGGAGGAAAGGACATCTGCTTTTAGTGGCAACCACAGCTCTTCCTGGATGGCAATGGCTAGTGGCGATGTTGGCCTTGAGAAAATCAGGGGCTGTCCTTGGGGACCGCCTGGTCTCTCAGCAAATGACATTCACCACTGTGACCTAGCACATGCAATCGGCTTGTACTTGTATGCACACAAGGCTATCAGGCTTCTGTCCCTCTCCTGACACCCCTACCCTCTCTTGGGCAAAGTTCAAAGGCAAGACACCATGAATCTGATGCAATTAGCAGTGTGGACTGCTGGTACCCAAGAGTCTCCCTTCATCCCTTCTCTCAGGCTAATTCCCAAAGTCTTTGCAGAGGAGACCTGTGACATTTGCAGAATTGAGTAAGAACCTTCCTGGAAAGCAGCCATAGCCGCAGGCACCAGGTGAAGCAAGGTGGAGGCGTAAGGGTAGTGCAAGCTGTGGAGATCAGCGCTCAGTGGTGCTCAGCTGCCCCACAGTTAAAGGTCAGAGAAGCCCACTCACACAGCCCTGTTTCCGGAGAACCAAGCCTTCCAGGTGCTCGTGAAGAAAACCAGGTGGCAAATGACCAGAGGTCTGGGAGAGTGGTGGGCAAGCCACAACATCCTGGAGAGCCAGCCCTGCCAGTCTTCTGCAGGCCTGCAGAGGCTCACTCTCACCCCACAGCAGCTTCAGTGACCTCCATTATGCCCCCAGCCACTCTGGCCCCTTTGAATTTTGCAAGAGAAGGGGAAAAAGCACTAGACAGGCTTCAAGTGGACAAAAACCAGACGCTTTGGTAAATGGTTCAGCGAGAACAGATGTGAGGCTGGGAAGGTCCCTGGGTTGATGGATGATGTGCAGTCCTATGGCCAGGCCGGAAAGCCGTTTCACACCAGGCTTAGGCGCCCTCATGCCTTCGGGCAGCCACCAACAGGATTGGATGACTGAACCCAAGCAGAGCAAGGATTTAGAACACCACTAAGTAGCTGCTAGGCTGTTCTCAGCACTGATCATAAGAGTGAACCCCTCACTCCACTGTGAGTAACCTTTACCCCTTAGCACAGCCCTAAGTCATCTGTGGACATTTCCATGGGACCACCACTAGCTCAGGAAGTATCCCAACAGCCAGGGTACCAGGGATGAAGCTTGAGCCTAGATTCTTGCTCCCACTGATAGGAAAAGATTGTAGCTGGTTCCTGGGAAAACATCTCTGTCTCTTCCCCTCCCCCAGAGACCTGTGCAGTGAACAATGGAGGCTGTGACCGGACATGCAAGGACACTGCCACTGGTGTGCGGTGCAGCTGCCCAGTTGGATTCACGCTGCAGCCGGATGGAAAGACATGCAAAGGTCAGCACATTGGCTGTATCGGTACCGCCCTGTAGCCCCAGAAGGCCCATATGGTCCTACAGCTGGGTCCTGTTAACCAGGCTGGAGGGCAGATGGATCAAGGCAGCTGGCAACCACAGGGCTTGTCGGAGACGATAAGAAAAGGAAGACTACCCAGCAGGGTACTGAGGCACACCTGTAGTGTCCTGGGTCAGGAAGGTCCTGATGCCATAAAATTTGCCTGTGGCTTAAGAACTAACAGGAACCACAACAGAGTATCTCTGGGCCTTCGACTCCAAGAATGCTATGTGGCCCAACCTTTGGCTTTCAGTTGAGTGGCCTTTAGTGTTGAGCTGGTAGGGACAGCTTGGTACAGGGCATACATCATTGTGTGTCACTACCACAAAATATAGAAGGGGACCTCAACCAAAGGCAAAAGGACTTTGGGATAGAAATTGAGGAGTCTGAAAAAAAAGAAATTGAAGAATCTGGAGGTGAGAATGAAAATGGCTGAGGACTTCCCTGCAGCCACACAAGAGAGAAAGTGGGGTGCAGTTCCCACTGTTTCCCTCGCAGCCCATTGATGTCACAGCAAGCCAGCCCTCATATGGAACCCCAGGCTAGCAGAGAGTAGACCCAGGCTTCACTGTACCCTCTGAGGCATAGGCTAACCCTAACATGAGTGCTGTGTAGAGCTTCATTCCTGTGATGAGCCCAGAGTGGTCAGGAATGGAGACAGACACCAGCTGCTCACCTCTAAGAGTCAACTTATCTATCCAGAAAGAGCCTGGGCCATATGTGGTCTGAGATGAGAGGGGCTGCTGCCATGCCAGTAGCCAAACCATTCCTGCTGTGTACACCATTTGGGGGAAGATAGGTGTGAAGGAGACATCATAGCCTTAGACCCTTTGGCCCCAGTCCCTAGTGCTTCTTGGTTTCCCATGGCTCCTCTTAAAGTGGTTGGGGCCCTTTAACCAGGTCGGCCCTTCTTTAACCCAGCCTTTGGCCAAACCTCCTCCATAAACATGAGTCACTCCTTGGGGCCCTTGCTCCATCCTGACTTCTGGAGTGGGCCTGCACACTCGTGTAACTGATGTGCTCTGACTCCCTCTGGGTTCAGGCGATGGGAGGAGGGGTACAGAGATGACTTCAATAAGTCTCTGCTGTAGAGATGCACTAGCATCTTGCCCATGCATGAGGAAGTCCTTATCAGCTACAGGTGGAAGGTGGTGGGGGCAGTGGCTTTCACCAGCATAGGGGGTTGAGAGCATTTCCAGGGACTTCTGGCCAGGCCCCAGTCAAGGTTAGGTAGGGCAAGCACAGGCCCAGTTTGTCACTTTGAGATGGTCTCATAGCACTGTCTGGCCTCTGGCCTCTGGCCTCTGGCCTCTGGGCAGAATCTAAAGGAGCATCAAGGCTTCTTTCTGGTGGCATTGCTTGGGCCAGGTGACCATGGCAGGGGAGAAAGCAGAGTTGAGATTCTGCTATGGATGCTACTAGCATTGAAGGGGTGGGGACTCATGTGTAAGTGCCTAACATGGCCATCATGACATCTTCAAGTCAAAGAAGCCAGGTAGCACCACAGACGCCAGGGCTGGGGTTTGTGGAGTTCTTGATGGTGGGCTAGGGAGTTCCCAACAGGTCTCAGGGATCTGGGCAGCATGAGCCAATGGGGGATTCCTAGTGAACCAAGGGCCTGCCCTGGGGTTCTAGCTCACTAGTCAGGCTCACACCCTGATCTTGGCGAGGGTCCCGAGGACAATATCAAAGGGATGACTTCAAAGGTTCGGTGTTTTCTGAAAGCCCACAAGACATCATCAGGCAAGACAGGTGGCTGCGGGGGCAGGGGCAGTGACAGCTGGGAAATCCACAGCAGAAAGCCCTGAGCCTGCTAGGAGCAGCAGAGCAAGTGGAAGCAGGGTGAGAAGATGGAACATTTGCTCGAGCATGGGGGTCAAGGGCCTAGGGAGTTTACCCCAGACTTAGCTCTGCTCTAGGCCGACAGCCCTAGGCACCCTGTTTGGTACAGTGCCACTTGCTATCAGATGGGCATCATGGCTTCTGATACTGAAGCCCCTCCTCCCACCATCTCCCAGAACAGCCTGGGAGAGCCCCCACCCACTGTTCTTTCTCCTCCTCTCCCATGCCCTGGGCTAAGCAGGCCACCTGCCAGGACTTTCATCAAAGTGGGAAAGAAGGTTTTCTCACCTGACTTGCCGGCCAGGCCAGCCCAGCACATGGGTGCCCTCTGTACCCACCTGAAAACTCATTGGCCCCACAGGTGGCCAGATTGTGCCCAATGGGATAGAAGGGAAGAGGAGTTTGATGTGTGCATTCCTGTGGCTCACCCCGTTAGAGCACCCCATACACATCAGCCCAGCCCAGAGCCTCTGTGCCCTCAGCTCCCACTACTGTCTAGGATCCTTGCCTTGCTACTGACGATGTCATTCATCTCTTAATTTTGTGAACATTCTCAGGAAGTCTCTGGCCCTCAGGCTTACCTCTGCGGTCCTCAGGCTCTCTCATGTCCTCGAGAACAGGATCCATGACAAGAGAGTGGCTGAGACAGCTTCTCTAGGAGTGTGGTGGGCAAAGCCTGCAGAGACTCAGCAGGGAGAAGTGGACAGCTGAGGCCAGACCCAGCTGCAGGGGGAAGAGCTATAAGAATACAGCCTTTATCCTGGGAAGCCAGAGGCCTCAGCACACTTGACAGATAGACTGTAGGAGATGGTACTGGTTGCCATGGCAGGGAGGGGAGCACAGAGTGAAGGGGAGAGATGAGAGAAAAAGAAGTTGCACTCTGGGGACTCATTGGAGGTTGAGGGCCATATGAGGCCAACAAGCCCCTACTAGATCCTATGCTGGAGAGAGTGGCCTTCACTACCTCCACTTAGCTGGCTACACCAGCCTGAGCTTTTTTTCATTCTGACCCTGTGACAGCCCCTTCGCTGATAGGCTCAGGTGGGGAAGGGATGATAGGAAAGCTCCGAAGGCCTGAGGCACTCTTCGTGGGAAGGTCAAGAGTCCCACTCTGGGCAGCACCAGGGCTCAGGTGGGCAGGACATGAATGGAAGGGCTCACAGAGGTGGATCGACATCCTTGAAGTGTTTGCCAGAAGCCCACACTCTGAAGGAGAAAGCTCCCTATCACTGAAAAAATGTGAGCTGGAGTCCACTGGCAAGCTTGCTCATGAGAGGTATCATGTGAGGGCAACATAAATGGCATGGGGTGGAGTCAGTGGTCTGAGGAGGATAGTCTCACTTCACTAACTGCTGAAGTGAACAGGTCTAGCCAACAGACCGGGAAGTGGGGTGGGCCCAGACCTCACTCACCTGAGGAAGCCTCATGGCCTCCGGGGTGCTTCCTCCTCCACAGACTCTCCTCAACAGGCAGCACGCAGTGACACCAGCTCCTCAAGTGTACTGACACCCCTAAGCCCCAGCACCTTGGAGATGTGATTTCTGTCACCCTCATGTTGTCTGTCCTGTGTTATAGGGACCCTTTTTATCCTCATCCTGGGATGGGAGAGGGGGCATAACTTGCCCCATGTCACCGAGGCAGCATTGCTGCGGCCTCACTCCTTCCAGAATGCCTCCTCAGATGTTTGGGTAAAGGGTCATTGAAGACATCACTGTCCCTGTTGATCCCTGAACCCTAAAACAAGGTACCAGGGTTACCAATCACAGGGGAAGTCAGGGACCTTGGGGAACCAGGGTTTAGCTTTTCACCCAGGTTCTTCACATCTGTGCTCAACTGCGGACCAGAGCCAGTCCTAGGCAATGAGCAGCAGGCGGGTCAAGGCCAAGAAGGCAGGATGGTACTACCCCTTCCCCAGGCCATCCCCACCATGGCACCTGAGCCTCCTCCCCTCCCCAACCTCTTCAGACATCAACGAGTGCTTGATGAACAACGGAGGCTGCGACCACTTCTGCCGAAACACAGTGGGCAGCTTTGAATGCGGCTGCCAAAAGGGCCACAAGCTACTGACGGATGAGCGGACATGCCAAGGTGAGCACCTACCAGGTCCCAGGTGCCACTCACAGTCAGCCCTCATGGACAATGCCCCTGTCTTCCAGATTCTTGTAGACTCGCAGGAGAGGGAAGTGCTCAAACTGAGTAGCTCAGGATACAGAATTCTACAGAGTTTGGTGCCTGCTCTTGCCTACCTGTCCCTCGTGACTTAGAGCCACACAATCCAACCTTGTCTCCTGTCTGCTTTATAGATGGGTAAAGTGCTGGGCATGGAGCTGCATGCCCCGGTTCTAGCCGGGACATGGTTTTAAGATTGAGTCTAGACTGGGCTACACAGTGAGACATAATCTAAAATATATTTATGGGAAAGTAAGGCCCAGAAAGGGACCCACCCACACTCTCTCCTCCCAACCATGCCTTCCTCCTGCAGGCAGCCCAGTTCTGAAGGCTCAATACTGCCTTCTGGTGGAAGGCATTGCACATCACAGACATTTTCCCATCAGAGGCATGGCTTCTGCTAGGACAAGAATAACAGATTCTGGCTGGATTAAGTAGCCAAGAGTCACAGGACAAGCCCAGTAGCCCCTAGGATACAGGCATCCCAGAAGGAGGGTAATCAGGGAGATTCCTGGGAAAGATACTGGTGACACGCTGGACAACTTATTTCCCAAGACAAACAGGAAGTTGGCTCATTAGAAGAAGCTTGGGGTACATGAGACCTTAGTGGGGCTGAGCAGGGCCTTTGGGAAGGAGGCAGGTGCCCTGAAGAACCAACTTGGGGAGAAAACATGAAAAGCATCAGAGCCATAGTTGTAATGGTGACTATCCTATCAGGATTAGGCTCTTTTGTACCCTGTAAGGCCCCCGTAGCTGCAGAGCAGGCGAACCTGTGGTTATTAGATGGCAGCCTCTGCCTGTGAGTACAGGTCAGTGTCTCAGCAGTGAGGCCCTGAAGTCCTAGGTCCTGGTAAGAAAAGGCTGCCAAGGATACCCAGAACCAACCTGGCCTACTTACTGGGTCAAGGCCAGCCATACCCTCCCCAGGCCAGGCCTTGTTCCCCTGGGTGAACATCCTGGCCCATTGTTTCTAGATGCAGGCTGGTCAGGATCCCAGCAGCTGGCCAGCCCCTAAATGATCCTCCATACTCCAGCTTTGTTTCACCATCACTTTACCAAGCTCTATGGTGGGCCAAGGGCAGTGGTTCTCAACATGAAGGTCACAACCCCTTTGGGGGCCAAACAACCCTTTCCCGGTGCGGGGGGGGGGGGGGGGGGGGTCACATTTCAGATATCCTACATATCAGATATTTAAATTATAATTCATAACAGTAGCCAATTTATAGTTATGAAGTAACAATGGAATTAATTTTATGGTTGAGGGTCACCACAACATGAGGAACTGTATTAAAGGGTCTCAGCATTAGGAAGGTTGAGAACCACTGGCCAAGAGTCTTGAATCCTCAACCAGCCCTGAGAGAACAGACCAGGTAGTAGGCACACTCAGGCTCTGCACCAAGGCCCTTGCTGGCATACTCCCCTCCCAGCCCCATTTGTATCTCCACCCTTTTGCAGCTCATCTATCTGAAGGCTCCCTGGGTCCATCAAAGAAGAGTTCAAGCTCCTCAGGGACCCTAGTACCTTCTCAGAGCCCTTTGACCTCCCTGGACTTACCCTGTCCTTCACCTGGAGCATCCCTTCTCCTTTCCAAGCAGGGCCCATCCACAGCCCAGGAGGTGCTCCCAAACCCCAAGGAGAGCTTACACGCTCATTTGAGCACCCACAGAATAGCATTTCCCTTGCATTAGGGTCTAATAAGCACATACATATTTCGATTAAGTATATAACATCACTAGATTCAGAGCCAGTGTATTCAAAGAACAAACTCTTTTTTTAAAAGATTTTATTTATTTATTATGTATACAACATTCTGCTTCCATGTATATCTGCACACCAGAAGAGGGCACCAAATCTCATAACAGATGGTTGTGAGCCACCATGTGGTTGCTGGGAATTGAACTCAGAACCTCTGGAAGAGCAGTCAGTGCTCTTAACCTCTGAGCCATCTCTCCAGCCCAAAGAACAAACTCTTAACATCAAAGCTTTTAAAAGCCCAAAGCCCATCCCCAGTGACACACTTCCTCCACCAGAGCCACACCTCCTATTCCTCATAATCCTTTCAAACAGTTTCATTCCCTGGTGACTTGAGCCTTTGAGGGCCATTCTTTTTCTTTTTTTAAAGATTTTATTTATTATGTATACAGTCTTCTGCCTGCATGCCAGCCGAGGGCACCAGATCTCATTCAAGGTGGTTGTGAGCCACCATGTGGTTGCTGGGAATTGAACTCAGGTGCTCTGGAAGAGCACTCAGTGCTCTTAACTGCTGAGCCATCTCTCCAGCCCCTTGAGGGCCATTCTTATTTGAACCACCACATTCAATTCCTTGGACCCCATAGGCTTTTAGCCATGTCATAATGCAAAAATGCATTTCATTCATCTTCAAAAGTCCCCATAGTCTTTCACAGTCTCAAGACTGCTTAAAAATCCAAAGTCTCTTCTGAGACTCAAGGCAGTCTCTTAAGTGTAATCTATAAAATCAAAATACAACAGCACAGAACATACATTACCATTCCGAAAGGGAGTTAAGGGAGCATGGTGAGGAAATACTAGACCAAAGCAAGGCTGAAAACCAGCTGGGCAAACTCCAAACTCTGCATCTCCATGTCTGATGTCAAGACTCTTCAGATGTCCAACTCCTTTCAGCTTTGTTGACTGCAGCACACTTCTCTTTCTTGAGATGGTTCCACTCCCTGCTAGCAGCTCTCCTCAGCAGGTATCCCATGGCTCTGGCATCTTCAACATCTTGGGATCTCCAGTGAAATCCAAGTTTCTTCTTAGCTTCACATAATGACCTTTGTGGGTCCCCATGCAGGGGCATCCCTGCCACATGCCTTGCTTTAGCAGCTTTCCTTAGATATCCCTCCAGATCCCACAATTCCTTCCTTGTATTTTTGACTCTAAAGCCAGAACCATGACCAATGCTGCCAAATTCTGCTTGTTGGGACTGGAACTTGGCCCCCTGTTCTATAACATTTGTATCAGCTTTCATTTGTTGATGCGTCCCTTCCCTGCTTATGCTTTCCTTTAATTTCTTTTAACAAGTTGGGAGCTTAGCTGGGTGGAGTCTTGCCCTGAGGTTACTACTCCCTTTATTCTATTTAGCATCAGGCTTTTTAAAAACCTTTTTATCCCTTGAGCTCAGGGCTTGGCTCCAACATCACCTTTCCTGGTGCCCCTTCCCCCCTCACACTGTGTGTTTTCTATTTCTCTCTGTTCAGCTTGTTCCTTTGCATTATAGAACTGCATTAGGATGACTACTAATAACCATGTGACATGATTAATACCAGGCTATCTTGAAATCCTCTCTGCCAATGCCATTAATCCAAAACTCTTCAATGTAGCCTCAGGCACATTTCTAGGACCAGGGCAAAAAGCAGTTGACTTCTTTGCCAAAATATCACAAGAATGTTCTCTCAGCCACTTATTAATATTCCTTCCTTCTGAAACTTCTCAAGCTGTCCCCCTGCCACAGTTCAAATCATCCTTAGCACTGTCTTTCATGCTCCTACTAAGATGGCCCATTAAGACACACTTAAAGCATCTAACTTTTCTAGTCCAAAGTCCCAAAGTCTTCCATAGTCCTCCAACAAACAGTATGTCCGGGTCTGTCATAGTAATACCCCAGTCTCTGATACCAACGTCTATGAGATGGCTGATGAGCAGGCAACCCGTGACCCTCCTTTCTCTTTTTACTTTGGCTGTGAGAGGAAGTTCATAGTCAAATATCATGTGCTATCAGCTACTTTTTAAAGTCTTGTAGTGGATTCCCTGTCCCTTCTTCCACTTTCCTTAACCTCTCCAGAAACATCTTGGGGAGATGAGAACCCACTTCGGGCAACATTATGAGTTTATATTCCATTTCAGCCCATGAGAGCTCTTGGGCAAGTCCCAGCCATTTTCCTTTCTGACATGTGTATTAAGTTCCTTTCCTATCCCTCAGGCCTGTGATCCCAGTACCTGAGAGGCAAAGGCAGGAGAGTCAGGAATTCAAAGCCAGCTTGGGCTACATAATGAGATCATAGGCACACACACCCCTGTCTCAAAAGTAAAACCAAAACCGGGTGGGGAGATGGCTCAGTATGAAGTGCATACTCGACAGGCTTGAGGTTCTCATATTCCCAGCAGCCACATATACACCAAGCTTGGCAACATGTGCCTGAAAATCCAGCATGGGGAGCAGGGTGAGAAAAGAGAACTTTCAGGCCAGCCAGTCTAGCTGACAGTGAACTTCCCATTCAGCGAGAGACCCATCTGTGAAAAATAAATAAGGCTGGAGTGATGGCTCAGTGATTAAGAGCATGAACTGCTCTTGCAAAGGACCTGGGCTGGGTTCCCAGACTGACATCAGGAGGCTTACAATGGCCTGGAACTCCAGCTCTTAGGGCTCTGATGCCCTCTGCTGTCCTTTGGACACTGTACTCACATAATTTAAAACATAAACATTTTTAAATAAGTAATTAAGATGAGAGTAAATGAGGAAGATACCTCTGGCCTGCACATGTATGTTCAGGTAAACACATGGGCACACACACACAAGCACACATGTGTATATACCACACACACTAAAGCAAATGTAAATATCTTTCCTAACCACAGGCTAATGAGATATTAACATAACAGAGGTCCATAATAATCCTTGACTCATGATACCTTGCCCCACACACTTCTAGAACAGATGTGAGGGGATTCTACCCCAGAAACAGGTAATGGAGGCAGTGTGGGGAAGTGCTCACTAAGAAGCCTGATAGACTGTGGGAGACTATGCTGAGCCTCGGGACCCAGGAACCACCCGGGTCTGGGGGGGGGAGGGGGGGGGGAAGGTTTTCACTGGGTGGCAGACCTACCTACTCACCTCACACTGACACCCACACTGTCTCCCTGTGGCCACAGACATCGACGAGTGTTCCTTTGAACGGACCTGCGACCACATTTGCATCAATTCCCCTGGCAGCTTCCAGTGCCTGTGTCACCGAGGCTATATACTCTACGGGACAACCCACTGCGGAGGTCTGCAGCCCGCCCGCCAGGGCCACCTTCCCCTCGAGGCACGCGCCTGGCCATATGGCCATCAACACTGCTCCCTACACCCCAACCCCCACCTTGACCCTGATGGGCCTGGGAGGGACATTGCAAGGCTGGGAATTTTGAGAACAGAGGGACTCTGCCAAGCACAGGCACAGGGTAAAGGACAGAAGGAAGGGGGTGGGGCAGGGCATGGGAGGCACCACAGGGTACCTTAGCCAACTTGGAAGCATAAGCCCAGAACCTCATTTCCTGGGGTGCCCCAATCCAGAAAGGAGTGGCCAGTGCGCAGAAAATTCTAGAAAGTGCACTCTGGAGAAGGGAAGGATTGTGAGACAATGAGAATCCTAAAAGAGGAATGTTTAGGTCAGGATGGGAAAGCAATCCAGAGGGGTCGGCATGCGCCGAGTCCCAGAGGTAGGGGATGTACGGGGATGAGCTCACAAACAGTGGGAAACAGGGTACTATCCCCTAGGGAGAAACATGCCCAGGATATACAGGACTGCATGAGCCTGGAGGATGCTTAGGGGCTTCTTTACAGTGTCACACACAAAAGCAGGAAGGCTTGAGGCAGTGTGCAGTATGGTCATAGTTGTGTGACAAAGGGCTCTGGCTGTGGAGAAAGGGGATATGGGATCCAGGCAGCCTGAGGAAGATGGCCCATGGCCTGAGCCCCTGAGCCTCTGGGGTGAAGGTGAGGGCAGGGGCGGAGGCCAGGGATGGAGAGAAGATTCAGGAACCATCAAGCCTGGGGAGAGAGTTCTTGCCTAGGGCCCTAGATTCCGTGCCCAGCACCAAAGGGAACAGGAGCATAAACTGAACCAAAGGCAGATGTGACTGGTGAAGATGGGAGTGCAGGAGGGGAGGCACAGTCTCTCTTCTTTCTCTGTGACCTGAGGATAGCATGAAGCTTGAGAGGACCAGGTCGTCCTGACAACAGGGGCCAAGTAGCTACTAGATGCTGATGCTGTGCCACCTCCCTGACTGGCAGGACACTTGTGTGCTGGCATCTGGGTGGTGTGGAGCTGGAAGAGCTAGCTCTTGCCTAAAGGAGGCTTTTGGTCAGAGGAGGGGGTCTCGGATGGCTCCTTTCACCCTGGTACAGAAGGGGAAACTAAGGCCGGGAAGGAGCTGGTGCTTTCCCTGGAGAGATAAGACATTCATGATTCTGGGGACCTCTCCCAGGCTGTGCTGGGGTCAGGAGCTTTCTGGTCTCTGGCCCTGGGTGCCCCCTGCCCTTCCAGCACCATGGGTGTGGCCTGAGCTGGTGGTTCCCACCCCCTCCTGCCCTCACTCTTGTGCCTGTGTTTCCAGACATGGACGAGTGCAGCATGAACAATGGCAGCTGTGAACAGGGCTGTGTCAACACCAAGGGCAGCTACGAGTGTATCTGCCCACCGGGGAGGAGGCTGCATTGGAATCGGAAGGACTGTGTGGGTGAGTGGAGAGGGACCACCTGCTGGCCCTGCCCTCTGTATGGGAGGAGGGGGATGCAGGAGATAGTGACTGCAGAAGTGGCGGGTGGGGGCTTCTTGGGTCCTGGGTTAGAGGGAAGGGGTCTCTTGTCACTGAGATTGGCTAATGGGAAACAGAGCTTGTTGATGAGGAGGACATTGGAGGCCAGGAAAGCCTAGTGTCGGCCAGGGGACACAGGAACAGGGGCCCTGAGGTGAGGAGATGGACCACAGATCACGGGATCTGGGAGTCTGTGTAGCCAGTGCTTTGGGCCCCGGAACCCTACTGGAAGCTGAAAGAGGTAGATTGATGACCCCACCTCCATCAGGTCCTCTTCCTTCTGAGGAAGTTCCAGGGAGTAGACTGGCTAGACTCCTGTGGTTGCAGTGGCAGCACCAGGCCTGCAAATCCCTGCCCAGCTGCCAGCCCCTCACAGGGCCAGCACCCTGGTTTCCCATGCCCTCTCTGCAAGGGCCCTGTCTCCTCTAGCTGAGTTCCGATGACTCATGTTCATTGGTCCAACGAATAAAAGATTAGCTGAACCTCCACAGTACCAGGGGGCAGTTCTGGGGTTGCCATGTACCTGTCCTGGAACTCACTCTCCAGGTTGCTGCACTGCCATGCTCTAATGTCCTAGGCAACCAAAGAAACCTTTAAAGGCGAATGATAGGCATGCTGATGTAGGCCTGTGAAATCCCAGATACACTGGAGGCTGAGGCAGGAGGATCAATAAGTCAGTGCCTGCCTAGCTACAGTGTGAGTTCAAGGTCAACTCAGTGAATTCCATGATTTCAAACAATCCAGTGAGATCCAGTCTCAAAATTGAAGTAAACAGAGGGCTGAGGGTATACTTTGGTGGCAAAGCACTTGCCTAGAACACATGAGGCCTGGGTTTAGCCCTCCACTGATGAAAAACCTGAAAGCTCAGACACTCTTCTGAGAACCCTCCAGCAAGGCTTCATTCACGTGATAATCAAAGCCCAGGTCCCCCTCACCCCTTTCTATTCTGTTGTTATTTTAACACAGGATCTCATTATATATCCCTGGCTAGCCTGGAACTCACTATATAGACCAGGCTGACTTCAAACTCAAAGAATCCCCCTGCCTCTGTCTCCTAAGTGCTGGGGTTAAAGGCATACTCAAGCATGTTCAGCCAGGGTCCAGTTGTTAGCATGGCCATCAGACGCTCCCTGCATTTGCTCTATGCCTACCCACCCTGTTTCCACTCTCCCACAGCCAAGGATGCCTGAAGCACTAGGGCTTATCTAGTCTTCACTGTGGTGCTACCCTTCCCCTGAATGCTATGCCATGGGTAGAGGGCTGTCTTAGTCACTGTTCTATTGCTGTGAAGAGAAACCATGACCAAGGCAACTCTTAGAAGAGAAAGCATTTAATTGGGGGCTTGTTTGCAGCTTCAGAGGTTTAGTCCATTATCATCATGGGGGGAGCATGGCAGACATGGTGCTGGAGCAGGAGATGAGAGCTACATCCTGATGTATAGGCAGACAGCTTAGGACTGGCATGGGTTTTTGAAACCTCAAAGCCTACCCTCAGTGACACACTTCCTCTGAAAAGGCCACACCTCCTAATACTTATAATCCTTTAAAATAGTGTCACTCCCTGGTGACTAAGCATTCAAATATATGAGCCTATGGGGGCCATTCATTTTAAAACCACCAAAAGGTGTGACTACCATTGGTGGCCTGGTTGTCACTGCTGGAGAGCTAACTGCCATAGGTCTGATTACTGTTAAACTGTTAAACTGTGTTGGTGAGTGACATGTTATACCACCTTCTCCTTTAAGTCACCTGAGATTGTGAATGTTCTAGACTCTGGGCATGGACTGACTGAGGTCAACAAGTATAATTGAGGACATTAGTAGAAAGTACTGGAAGACTTTCTGTGTCTATGAGATAACAGATCCAAATGCTAGACCCACAGATGGCCAAGGGAAGTTCCAGGTTATTCTTTTTTTTTTTTTTTTTTTTTTTTTTTTTTTTGTTTTGGTTTTTCGAGACAGGGTTTCTCTGTGTAGCTTTGGAGCCTATCCTGGCACTCGCTCTGGAGACCAGGCTGGCCTCGAACTCACAGAAATCCACCTGCCTCTGAGGCCTCCCAAATGCTGGGATTAAAGGCGTGCGCCATCAACGCCCGGCAGCTCCAGGTTATTCTGCAACTGAAGACCGTGATGGCAGCAAGATGGCCTTAAGGAGCTCCTCCCTGTTGTTCCACTCCATGTTTGCACAAGCTGTAGTTTTCACTGTCACCCGGAAAGAGGGACTCTTCGTGTCCATTTATTTTGCAGGGCTGAGAATGGAACCCAGGGTCTCCTGCATGCTAGTACTACCACTGAGCCACACCCCAGTAGCTGAGGCTGGCCTTGAACTCTTGATTCCCCTGTTTCCACTTCCCAAATACTAGGATTACACACCTCACCTCAGGGAAAACTTTTGGTGAGCGCTCTGGGTTGCCTGACCCCCATGAATGGCCCATCTAATCCTATGATCTGTTTCACCCATCAAGAGGACACTGTTCCTCCAGTTCCTACAAGGAGAACACAGGTTACTGAGTGTTGGAGTGCAATGTCCTAAAGTTGGAAAGATCTTACAGCCCTCACTGAGCAGTCAGCCTGGTCCTAGTGCTATCAGCTAGCCAGCTTTTCCTGAGAGATATGACCTTTCGTAGAGGTGCCAGGCTGGAGAAAGGGGGATGATAACCACAGAAAGCCAGCAGGGATCCCCAAGGCTGCCTTTCCCTCTCTGTTTGATCACAAATTGGCTTGTGGTTCTCAAACTGGCAATAAATGGAGATCTGATTATAGAATTCAGATAGTGGCTATCCCGGAAAAGGTGAAGTACAGGTGGGTTGTCATGCATGATAGGTTAAGTCAGAAGGGTTGAACATTACATCCAAATGTTGGGAACCATCATGAGAAGACAGGACAGTTGGGTAGGGTGATGCACAATTGTCATCTCAGAGCTTGGGAGGTAGAGATAGGAGGATTGGGAGTTCGAGATTCTCCTTAGCTACATGGCAAGTTTGAGGCCAGATGGGGCTACATGAGACCCTATCATTTAAAAAAGACTCAAGTGGGAATGGAGAGATGGCTTAGAGGTAAAGAGCATTGACAGTTCTTCCAGAGTCCTGAGTTCAATTCCCAGCAACCACATGGTGGCTCACAACTATCTATAATGAGATCTGATGCCCTCTTCTGGTGTGAGGGCAAACATGCAGACAGAACATTATACACATAATAAAATAAATCTTAAAAAATAAAAAAGACTGAAGTGTTACACTTGAAGTGTACCACACTCCAAGGAGCACATGGAGTTAGGCCATAGCTGACATCTAGATGGGTTTCTTCCCATGGCTCTTGCTAAGCTGTGTGACATCAACTTCTGCTGTGAATCCTGGGTAGTCAGTTTCTGTGCACTGGAATGGTCTCTGCAGAGCCTCAGCTAAGGCTTCTCCAGGGTGACGTTACATCCTAGAAAATTCATTTCTAGTCTTCCAGGGCATCGAGGAGAGTGAAGATGGTGGCATTTCTAAGCACTTGATGACAAATTTCCTCCAATAGAAAGAGCCTATTACTTGTTGAGTGCTTTGGAGTGCCACAAATGTGAAGTGGGATGTCCTGTCTCAGCTCCTGTGAGTGCAAAGATCCTTTTCAGTAGGACTGCTTCAGCTCACCTAGAAGACAACTCTTCCTGTATGTGTTTCTACCCACCGAGGGCCCCAGGAGTAGCCTAAAGCTCAGTTCCAATCCGTCTGTATATCTGCTTAGGGCTCTTGGTTCCAGCACAGTGATGATTGCTGGAACACAGGAAAACCTTCCTGGCTGTGAGATGGTCTCATAGGGAACAGCCTGGTCTCACCAGATAGCATCCTCCTCGCTCTCAGGATCAGTGTGCTACCAGGCACCATATCTGGTGGTGCATGGGATTTGTCTGTCTGTGCTAGGGCAGGCCCTGACCTTAGTGCTCAGATCAGAGCAGCCTGCTGAGAGTGGGGAGCTGGAAAGCCACTTCCTGCGACTTCTGGCTCCTACATCAAGGTTCTCAGAGTTCAGCTGTAACCATAAAGTGCTCTGTTTCCTCAGCACTCCAGAGTTGCTCAGGACTCCAAAAGCTCTACCATGCCTCTCTGTAAACATGTGCCCTGTTGTCTGTAGCAACAGTACAGGTCTGAGACAGGCTCGACCCAACTGGGTAATTCCTTCATGTTCAGGCTGATGGCATCTCTCTTGGGTTTGTTGTTTGTTTGTTTTTTTTTCTTTTCTGTCAACAGCTGTATTGGGATGTAGCTCACATGCCATGCATGGAATTCACCCATGCAATTCAGTATATAGTACAGCGGGGTTTTAGTACATTCGACCAGTTACATGAACCACCACGTGACTATGTGGATACTCACTCCAAGCAGGGCATCAGGTGTCTTCCTCTGTCACTCACCAAGTAAGCTTGCCAATTAGCTGTCTCTGCCTCCCCAGAACTGGGATTACAAGCCTATGATGTCACATCCAGCTTCTTTAATATGTGTTCTAGAATCAAACTTGAGTCCTCATGCTTGTGAGGCATGGACTTTATCAGCTGAGTTATCCCCAGCCCTAGACAAATGAATTTTTTTATAATTTATTTATTTTATGTGCATTGGTGTTTTTCCTGCATGCATGTCCTTGTGAGGGTGTCAAGTCCCCTGGAACTGGAGTTACAGACAGTTATGAGCTGCCATATGGGTGCTGGGATTTGAACCCAGGTCCTCTGGAAGAGAAGTCAGTGCTCTTAACTGCTGAACCATCTCTCCAGACCCATGGACAAATGATTTTAATGGAATTCTGTATAATGAAATACAGAGTTCAGCACCAAGGAAACATGGATTATTTAAAAGAAGAAGAAGAAGAAGAAGAAGAAGAAGAAGAAGAAGAAGAAGAAGAAGAAGAAGAAGAGGAGGAGGAGGAGGAGGAGGAGGAGGAGGAGGAGGAGGAGGAGGAGGAGGAGGAGGAGGAAGAAGAAGAAGAAGAAGAAGAAGAAGAAGAAGAAGAAGAAGAAGAAGAAGAAGAAGAAGAAGTCGTCAAAAGGGACTGGAGACCAAGCTCAGCAGTTAAAAGCATTGGCTGCTCTTTCAGAGGACCCAAGATCAATTCCCAGCAACTACATGGTAGCTCACAACCATCTGGAAGTCCACTTCAAGGGGATCCAGCACCCTCTTTTCACTTTTATGAGCACCAGGCACACACCAGAGTACATAGCCATGCTTATAGTTAAAGCACTCATACACATAAAATGTTTTCAGTCTTCTAACAATAACCATAGGAGATGTTCTGAAGAGCTGCTTTGGATATCTACAGGTGCCTCCTGAATGAGGGTGCTGCCCCTCCCTATACCGTGAAGTTGGTCTCTGCCCAGATGCCCATGTCCTTATGCAGCTACCTCTGACCCCAGACAGGTCCCAGTGCATGCTTTAAGGACATACCTGCCTTCAAGAGCTCTTATCTGAGGATGCAAATGACCTTTCCTCAAACAGTCAAGACCAGGATTGTAAGGGGACACAATAAGCTGGCTGTCAGTGGCCAGCTGATCCACTGCCAAATAGACCCGCCATCTTCCTGCTACATTCTGGCCCTGTGATCCACATTCAAGACCCCTGCTAGCACCCAGAGGTCCCCTGGTCTCAATCAAGACCTCTCTGTCTCTCTTCTCCTCAGAGATGAGCGGGTGCCTGTCTCGTTCCAAGGCCTCTGCCCAGGCCCAGCTGTCCTGCGGCAAGGTGGGTGGAGTGGAGAACTGCTTCCTGTCCTGCCTGGGCCACAGTCTCTTCATGCCAGGTAACCCCTGGCCCTCTGGGATGGGATGGGTCAGTGTGTTGCTTCCTGGGGTACACACCTGCTTCTTCCTACTGCTCAGCAGGACAGAGCCCAGTACAGGGCTCCCAGTCACAGAGCACTCCCAGACAGCTAGGTGTCGGGCTCTCTGTGGATCTGGGCAGCTTCCACAGGAGCCAGTCTTGATCTTCAATCCATTCAGCAACTGTTACTTGGAGACCTCAGGAATCTGGGGCCCTGGGAATGAGGTACACCCTAGCCAACCTTACCCACCCGCCTCTCCACAGACTCAGAAAACAGCTACATCCTGAGCTGCGGTGTTCCAGGTCTCCAGGGCAAGACGCTACCGAAACGCAATGGCACCAGCTCTGGTGCAGGGCCCAGCTGCTCAGGTAACCTTGGGCCTGTCCACACCATGCATGCCTAAATGACCATTTTATTTTTCATCCAGTGCATAATTTAGGAAAGGGAAGGGGATCACCCAGGGAAGCATTTTCCATTCTGGGCCATGCCCATCATAGCTTGGGATTCTGGAGACATGACAGGACCAGGACCTAAAAGCTGGAGGCTGGAAGCTGAGGCCCAGCCCACAGAGAGCCACAAGATGCCTTTCTGATTTCGGTTACAGTAGTAGAGTGATTCAAAATCTATAAAATGTTGTGATCCCTGGGAGCTCTTGTTACTGCCATTGTTTGACGTAAGAGTCTCATATAGAGCCCAGGCTGGCCCTGAACAAGCAATGGAGCAAAAGATAGCCTTGAACTTAGTCCACAGAGCAGCCCTTGAATACTATACTCAAGAAATGCTCAGAAGTCCTGCCTCTCAGAACCAAGCCTGCTCCCAGTACAGCACAGAATGCTGGGATGTTGTGCCTAACACATCCAGGATGGGCTCATGAGCATTCAGGGTCAAAGGACTCTAGTCCATGTTGCTGGGGTCTGCTCTGGAGAGGTCTACGGTTCTAGGTGTCCTAGGGTTTGAAACCCTTCCCCTTCCTTGCCCTTCTCTGTCTGTAACTTTGGCCATGAAAGAGGGGGTGAGCAGTGTTCTTTCCTGTAGACAGAAGACTCTACCTGGCTCCTGGCCTTGAGTTTGACCCCACCAGCCGTGGCTGTACTTCTCTCAGGCCTTACAGGAAGAAAAATAAGTGGGGCAGGGAAGGTTCCTCCACCCAGGAGGGCTGTTGGGGCAGAATGGCCCACACCAAGCCCCACCCAGCTCCAGAAGGACCTGTCCTCTGGCAGCCCCCGTCCCCCACTACCTCCTTGCCCACAGGAGAGGCGGCCACCTGGGGGAATTTTGGCTTTCCCCAGATGCCCCCACCACCCCCATCAGGCAGAAGGCCCGCTTCAAGATCAGAGATGCCAAGTGCCATCTCCGGCCCCGCAGCCAGGAGCGAGCAAAGGATACCCTGAAGCACCCCCTTCTAGGTAAGTGGACCCTCCCTCCCACCCCCTGCTTACCCAGGAAGCAGAGGCAAAGTCCTCAGCTCTGCTGGGTTGGGTTGCTACGCATACGCTCCTATCTGTCCTCCACCAGTGCCCCTAAGCCCTCTGATCCATGCCTGGTCTGCACTTCAAGCAATGGTCATGAGTGGGAAATATGGCTCCTGCAGCACCTAGAAGGCCACTGTCATGGCCTCACTCAGGATTAAATCAATATCTCTCTCTCTCTCTCTCTCTCTCTCTCTCTCTCTCTCTCTCTTTATTTCTCTCTTTCTCTCTCTCTCACTCACACACACACACACACACACTGTCTCTCTCTTTATCTGTCTCTCTGTCTCTGTCTCTGTCTCTCTCTCTCTTCTCTGTGGCCTGGTTGGAGCCCTGATGGAAAAGATTTTAGGTCTTGGGTGGGAGAAAAGGAGGTAACAGCATGGTAAGAAGCCAAAGAGAGAAGCCTCCATCTCTGGTCCCTTGAGGTCCTCTCGTGGATCTGCAAAACTCAGCCCTCAATAGGCTTTACCTGCTGTGTAGGGTCTCCTGGCCAAATCTTCAGCAGGTGCTGAGTGGACACATGGCCTCTTCAGTAAGTAGTATTATGAGGTACCTCCATGTGTGGTGATATGTCACTCAAGGCTGGGCCTGAGACTCACTTCAGCCCCCAATCCCTGTGGGACCCTGAGTAGCTCTGATCTTCTACAGCCTCAGTGTCCCCATCTGTTCCATGGCCCCCTGGAGTCATGAAGGGACCTTGCCCATGAGAGTTTGTTTGTGTGGGGGGCTAGGAAGGACCTTCCTTCCAACACAGATCATCTTTGCCACAGTGTGCCAGATTTTTCTTTGGGGCCACCAGCCAGATCCCAAATCATGACACGAAGACTTCTTATTAGTTATGAATGCTCAGCCTACATAGCGTAGGCTCATTTCTGGCTAGCTTTTTTTTTCTTTAACTTAAATTAACCTATTTCTCTTCATCTACATTTTGCCTCGGGTTTTTTACCTTTTCTTTCTGTGTATCCTACTTTTCCTGCTTCTTCCACAGCTGGCTGGCTGGCTGGCTAGTTGGCCAGTCGAACAGCCCTGGGCATGTCCCTCTCTTTCTCTTTCCTCTTCTCTCATTCTTCCCAAGCCTAGATTTCTTCTCCTATCTGTTCTCTCTGCCCACCAGCCCTGCCAATCAGGTGCCTTAGGCAGGCAAGGTGAAACAAATGCAACACAACTTCACATAATTAAACAAATGCAGCACAAACAAACGTAACACATGTTTACATTGTTAACAAAGGCAGGAGAAACAAATGTAACACACTTTTACACAGTTAAAGTAATAGTCTACAGCATAAACAAATGGAACATACCTTTGCCTAGTTAAAATACTCTTCCACAACACCACAGTGTACTCTTCTCTGTTCAGATAACTGCCACGTGACTTTTGTGACCCTCAAGTGTGACTCCTCCAAGAAGAGGCGCCGAGGCCGCAAGTCCCCATCCAAGGAGGTGTCCCATATCACAGCAGAGTTTGAGGTGGAGATGAAGATGGATGAGACCTCAGGTGGGTGAAGTGTTCTTGGGGGCTGGGCATCTAGTAGACATGAGGCAGAATGAGCCATAAGGATGTAGAGGATTGTGGGGAGTGCTACACACTGCTGGCCAAGCCCTATAGCCATGGGTGCAGGAAGCAACTCGGTAACACTTGGAAAATAGCTAGGGGACAGAGACAGCATGAGAGCCCCAACTCTGTGTCCCCACTAGGACAGGAAAGACTAGGGCAGAGCATCCCCATAGTGGTTGAGACAGGCCCTCTTCCCAGACATGGGGGGAGGGGCGCTTGTAATACAGGATTGTGCAATCCTTCTTAGCTGTAAGTGAGTGACGGATGATAGGTAAGTGGTTTTGCTTTATTATTATTATTATTATTATTATTATTATTATTATTATTTTATATTTGGTCCTTTTGAGACAGGTTCTCTATGTTATGCAGCCTTGGCTGTCTTGGAACTTTCTATGTAGACCAGGCTAGTAAACTCACCGAGATCCTCCTGCCTCAGCCTCCCAAGAGCTAGGATTAAAGGTAAGTGCCACCACACTTGGCTTGGGTTGTTTGCTCTTAAGACAGGGTCTTATGTAGCTCAGACTGCCCTCAAACCTGATATGCAGTTGAGAATCATCTTCAACTCCTGGTCCTCCTGCCTCCACTTCTTGAATGCTGCACCCACCCTGCCTGGCTCCAGTGGTAGATAGTGACAGAGTTGATTACTGTTGGCAGTTGTGTTTAGTGGTACATGCCTGGTCTTGGCCATGGGCTTTATGGTCCCTGCCCTAGAAGCACTCTCATCTATGGGGAGGCAGAGGTGTGCTGTGAGATAGGTGGAAGGGCTGTGCGAATATGAAGGTCTGGCAGAGCCATGGTCTGACAGGGAAGGAACTGGAAGCCTCCTTTTCTGGGGGACTGGGGGTTCAACACAGGGTTTTTCTGCCCTGACTGTCCTGGAACTCACTCTGTAGACCAGTCTGGCCTCAAACTCAGAGATCTGCCTGCCTCTGCCTCCTGAGTGCAGGGACTAAAGGCGTGTGCCACCACTACCAGCTCTGAAAGCCTTCTAAATGGATTGAAATCAAAGTTAATATGGTAGACGTGTTGGGAATGGGGTTGGGGAGAGGAACAGAAAAGGCACCCAGGTCAGAGAAGAGGATGCTCCCAGGGTGTGGTGAGGAAGAGGAGCAGAGGCAAACAGGAAGCAGAGAGAGAAAGAAAGGGGCCTCAAGTACCCTCGAGGATCTGCCTCCATGGCCTACTTCCTCTAGCTAAACCCTACCACCTACAGTTTCCAGAACCTCTCAAGGTAGCACTGTCAGCGAGGGGGTACACCTTCAGTACAGGAACCTTTATGGAGAAGATACGGGGTGCTGGTGCACATCGGGAGAACAAGCATGTGAAGGCAAAAGGTCAATATACCACCTTTTTTTTTTTTTTTTTTTTTGAGACCAGGTATCACTATTTAGCTCTGGCTGGCCTAGAATTTACTATGTAGATCAGGCTAGCCTCAAAACTCAACAAAGATCCTCTGCTTCCTGAGTGCTAGGATTAAAGGGGAGTAGTCACACCTGACAGGTTCTCTCACTGAACATTGAGCTCCTTGCCTCAATAGGTTTGATGGCCAAAGAGCTCTGGACATTCACCTGTCTACCTACCCCAGTACTGGGGTTACACATCACCTGGTTTGGGGGTTTTGTTGTTATCGTTTTTTGGTTTTGTTTTTCGAGACAGGTTTCTTTGTGTAACCTTGGTTGTCCTGGAACTCACTCTGTAGACCAGGCTGGCCTCGAATTCATAGAGCTCTGCCTGTCTCTACCTCCCGTGTGCTGGGATTAAAGGCATGCACCACTGCCCAGCATATCACCTAGTTTTTATGTGGTTACTAAGGATGGGGGGATCAGAACTCAGATCCTCATGATTGCATGTCAGCAGGCAGTTTACCAACTGAGCCATCTCCCAAGTCCTGGAGGACACTTTATATCTAACCATAGCAGAGCTAGGCACTACCTTGGGGACAGTGGCAGTCCTCAAGAATGGGCAGAGGCCTAACTCAGACTCAAGCCTTCTTTGTAGCCTTGAATAGGCCATGCCTCTTTGTTTTGTTTCTGTCAGACACCTCTAAAGCTGCCTACCCCAAACCAACCTAGGTCAATGTGAGAATGTACTGAGCTGGTTTAAACAGAAGCCCAGCACAGGGTCTGGCTTGGGGGAGCCCTCAACAAGTAAGGCATCCATCAGGATGTTAGAGTTACTCTCACTGGGTCCCTTTCACCCCTGCAGACACCTGCGAAGCAGACTGCATGCGGAAGCGTGCTGAGCAAAGCCTGCAGGCGGCCATCAAGACACTGCGGAAGTCCATTAGCCGGCACCAGTTCTATGTCCAGGTCTCAGGCATTGAGTATGAAGTGGCCCAGAGGCCAGCCAAGACACTGGAGGGGACAGGGAAATGTGGCATAGGCCAAATTCTACAGGATGGCAAGTGTGGTGAGTCTCTGCTCCTGACCCCAGACACTGACTCTATCCCTTCTGACACTGGTAACTTAGTAAATGGCAGTGAGCATACAGGGAAAACAGACATGTGGCAGGGTCAGAGGGACTGGCCTGCCAAGGAGGAGAGCATAACATCTGCTGTTATCATTGCCGTTTAGAGCATACTTCCTCTCTTCTGGTGCTGGACCAGGTATGTGGTCCTCACCATAGCCCTGAGAAGAGGGAACAGGACAGGACAGCACAGCAGTCACAGAAGTGAGGCATGAGTTCCCAGGGACCAGACTGGGCCCACTATAGTCTGCAGTGTGTGGTTCAGGAGAAGAGGGTGTGTGATCTCAGCCCTCAGGCTGAGAACCTAGGAGGCTGAGCCAGGGCTGAGAAGCACAGTGCTTCCTGGCCCCTTGGGGTACCACCTAAGAATCAGGGAGACCAGGCCCTGAAGGCTATAGGAGAAAGGCTGGAGACAGTAACCACAGCCAGACCCAGGCAGTCTCCCATGGGAATGATCTGTGAGAAGGAACAGATTCAGGGCCAGCACAAGGCTTAGGTGGTGGCCCTCCAGGCAGAGTCTTGGTCCTCATGGGGATTATGGACAGTGAGCAGGTAAGTGTACACAGAGGCAAGATGAAGCTGAAAGGGCAAGGCCTTGCAGCCATAGATGTGACTTTAAGTCCCACATGCTCTACCTGAGTGAGCCTCACTATGTACTCTCGGTCTCCTTGATGCTGACTACAGGGAAGTGACCATGGAAGGAAGGCTAAATGTGGGACAGAGACCCCTGGAAGCAGGTGCCTCACCATCAGGAGAGGAGAAGGGTGTCTAGAGAGAGTTTTGGGTGGGGGTGAGGGCTTCAAGGATATGGTCACTCAAGTCTGGACTCATCCACTGATCCAGAAAGTCAAAGAAAAGGAAGTGGCCTGAGGGACATGCAGAGACTTCCCACCCTGCTCCCAGGGAGGTGCGGAACCGGCCTGAAGAAACAGCATCAGGAGCTCCATACAGAGAATATGATCTACACATGTGCATAAGTTCCATGAGGGGCTTGGGGCTTGGTGATGACATTCTCTTCCTTATCAGGGAATCATTGCCAGTTTTCAGAAACCTAGTCACACACACACACACACACACACACACACACACACACAAATGGGTTTATTCCAGCCATGGACACTATACAACATCTGTTCCCTGTGCATGCTTTTCTCTCCTCTCGCCCTCTCCCTCTCCCTCATCCTTTCTCTCCCTCTCTCTCTCTCCTCTCTCTTCTCCCTTCCCCTCCCTCCCTCCCTTTCCCTCTCTCCTCTCTCTCTCATCTTTGTCTGTATGTCTTTGTGTGTGTCTGTGCATATGTGTGTATCTGTTTATCTGTCTGCCTGTCTACATCTGTGTATCTGAGATGAAAATGCAGTCCCTACCCATGCGTCCAACTGAGCGGTCTTCCTCAGCCTCCCCTTTACATATCTGTACTCACCTCTGGCAGTGACGAGCATGACTCCCTTTGCCCTTAGTCAGTCCTTTCCTTATGAACATCTTCGGTGGCTCTCCTCAGCCCATCACCCCGGCTCCTCGCTGCCCTGAATCTCTGTGGTACTCCACAATAGTCTGTTCACCATCAGACCCTCTTACCCAGGTCTTCTACTGGTCGTACTGTGTTGTGTCCTTGGGCGCCTGCTCACCCAAACAGGCAGGAAAGAAAGAGGTGTTTTGGGATTGGAAGGTCTAATAGAGACATATAGGGGACGGGGATGTTGGGTAAAAGGCCAGAAAGTCGGACTGAGAGCAGGATGTAGATCAGAGAGACACAGAAGTCCCAATGGAGCCCAGAGACCAGCTGTGGTGAAGCACTTGTGTGAACCACTATAAGAAGGAACAGCAGGGTCCAGCCTATAGGGTCCTCCCGGATGGCTGCCACCTGGGTGGTGCCATATCGCTACTCTTTTGGATAGGCTCTTAAAGCGCCAGCAATAAGGGCTGTGTCCTAACTGCACACAGGGGGTTGGCCCCTGACCACTGTCTCTCACTCTGTCTCTACAGTGCCCTGTGCACCTGGCACCTATTTCAACGGTGAGCCGGGCCAGTGTATGCCGTGTGTGTCAGGAACCTACCAAGACATGGAGGGTCAACTCAGCTGCACGCCATGCCCCAGCAGTGAAGGGCTGGGTCTGGCTGGTGCCCGCAATGTATCCGAATGTGGAGGCGAGTGTGGCTCACCTGGAGGGGGAGGGCTGAGTTGGGACAGGTTCTGGGCAGGGCCCAGCATCCCCTCATGAGGCTCCCAGAGAGAAAGCAGATGCCATGTACAGTCATAAACTGTGACCTTGTCTGAAGCCACACAGTTCCCACATCATCACCACTCTAAGAAAGGCCTTGCAGTGTGCACACACAGTCATGAACAGACCAAGGCGTAGCTTGTAAAGAACACACAAATGCTGAAGTAACACTCCAGGGTCAGTGAAGCACTTCACTCAAACCAGATCAACTTCAGCCAGAACTTACTCTGCATATAAAGAACTTAACGTGTTGTTTGCCCTGTTGGTATCTGAGTAGCCAGTTTTCAATTTACCAGAGGCAGTTGTATTAATATACAGCCATGCCATTTACCCCCTACTCAGCCTCCTCTACAACGTGGGTCAGTGTTCCCCATTGGCCTCTCCTGCTGAGCCATGCCAGGCTTGCTCTAGAGAACACGCACCGAGGGCTCAGCTCTGGGAAGGCATATTGCCCAGGAGGGTGGGTGAATAGATCCCTGAAGGAATGCAGACCTCCAAGCTACTCCTTGATCCTTTGGGCCACCAAGGAATGTGATCCCCAGGAAATGGTAGCTATTAAAGCACATAACAGCTATGGGAGGGGGGAGTCTCCACTGTGATGGAAGCTGAGAATCTCAGGACCTAGATTAAGAGGACATTAAACCCACTTCACTTTGGGACACCTGTGCCCACATGTCTGAGGGAATACTGAGATCATGATGGCTTTTCTGAGGTCCCTCTTTGTCTCAGTAAGGCCCTTGGTTCTCAGAGACCCTACCACCCTCCTCTCCCTGTTCTGGCCTGTCCTGCTGACAGAGCAGACAGCTCAGTCTAGAGCCCTGGGCTATTCCTTCTGTGAGTATCTGAGGTATGCCCCTGGGAAGCTGGGGTATGAACCCCCAAACACACCTCCTCCTCTGTACCCCAGCTTGACAGCGAGGCTCCTCACTCCTCACCAGCCAATGCTGCTGGTGAGAGATGGGAAGTGAGGCCGGCAAGGCCACACAGTAAACTGTCAGCCTCAAGACCCAGAGCCTAGCATCCCAAGTTGCCCATTCTTTGTTCCCACCCACCCTGGGGTACCTTTTCCAGGGAGAGCAGGGACAACCTCTTATAGCCGCAGCACCCCTCCCCTACCTGAGCCGTGACTTCTGACTTCCAGGCCAGTGCTCTCCAGGCTACTACTCAGTGGATGGTTTCAAGCCTTGCCAGGCCTGCCCTGTAGGCACATACCAGCCTGAGCCTGGACGTACCAGCTGCTTCCCCTGTGGAGGTGGGCTGCTCACCAAGCACACGGGGACTGCCTCTTTCCAGGACTGTGAGGCCAAAGGTAAGAGGCCAACTACTCAGAGACACATTCCCTGACACCACTTTCTCCTTCACAAGGCCAACCCCAAAGTCAGAGGAGGGATCTAGAGACTCCAGTAGTCTGGAGTCTGGACATGGGGGACCAGTACCATGTCACACATCAAAAAGAGACAGCAGCTAGACTCAAGCTTACTGAGCACCAGGAATGTCAAAAGGGGGCATACCAGTACCTCAAGGGAGTAGGTGGGCTGTTTAAAGGGGTGGGGGATTTAGATGACAGGAAAAGAGGATGATGGGAGAAGAGGACAGGGGTATAGGCAGGGCAGCATAGCAGAGGGGCCCCCAAGAGCAGCCTCAACCACCCTCCAGGCTTCCCCTCTCCTCTGTACCCAGGCCATCCTCATTCATTGACCCTCCCTTCCACTCCCCTGTCCTACTGGCACTCTGTGACCCTGTGCCTCTAGCCAAGGCCAGGTGGCTGGCCCTTCAATGCCACAAAGCCTGCCATGGGCAGAGGGTCCCCTGACACACAGGCTGCACTACTGTGTCCTCTCCCGCTCAATTCCAGGTGCAGAGCTCTGCAGGCCCACCCTTAGCTCCATTGCCCATTTGCTTTGTAGAAATGTCTGATGTAGCTCTCCACTTTCCCTCCCTTCCTGCCCTGACCCCCTCCAGTCATACTGTCACCCCCATTGCACCCCTCAAGTAAGTTTGGTCCTTACATGGTTGCTGCATGCCCCACTCATCCTTGGTGTGGACAGCATACCTGCAAGCTCTTCCTTGCTCTCACCATGAGGCATACAGCTTGGCCTTACTTACCCCATAATGGTGAAAAAAAATCAGAGGTCTTTTTGGTGAGGAGGGTATAAGGAGCACAAGGCTTCCCCTGCCCTTACCCATCAGCACCCACCCACATGTCCCCTGCAGTGCACTGCTCTCCTGGCCACCACTACAATACCACCACCCACCGGTGCATCCGCTGTCCTGTGGGCACCTATCAACCTGAGTTTGGCCAGAACCACTGCATCACCTGTCCGGGCAACACCAGCACCGATTTTGATGGGTCCACCAATGTCACACACTGCAAAAGTAAGTGACACTCTGGGGAGCGGGGGAGTCCTGGGGCTGGGAATACTGGGTAATGAATGCAGAGGGGGCAAGTGAGACCTGACATTGCTTTCTGAGAGGAGACTGCTGGCCCCTGGCAAGGCGGGCAGCCCATGCTCTGCACACTCTACAGTAAATGTGATTGCACCACAGTTCATAATTCCCCATGCATGCTTGACACTACCTGAGCCTTAACACAGGCCAGACCCTGCTCTAGTTTCTGGGTAGCCAGAGAAAGAAAGCAGATTCTGTGCCTGCAGGTGGAAGGCTGTGAGGCAGCTACCAAGTGCCAGGCCTTCAGCTATACAAGGCACACATCACCTAAGCCATCACCTGGCACCATACAAATGCTTGAAAGCAATGGAAAATAGGAAACTGAGCATGGACCAGTGTGGAAGGGCTGGAGGAGGACCTGATAGACCTTTGGATATTTGAGAGACTTGGGCTCCAAAGGAAAACATGATGCAGAAACCTTGGCCTTTATCTACCAGCCCTCAGATATTGGCACAGCAGTCTTTGGGTATAACAGAATACTAAATTAGGGCTTTAGCTCATTTCATTGTTGTTGTTGTTTATTTGTTTGTTTATTTGTTTTTTGTTTCATTTTGAGGGTCTCTCTATTCAGGGTCTCGAATTTAACCTTGGCTGGCCTGGAACAAACTATGTAGACTGAACTGGCCTCAAACTCACAAAGATCCACCTGCCTCTGCTTCCTGAGTGTTGAGATTAAAAGTGTGTGCCATCATACCTGCATATTTTTGAGTTTCTAGTTTTCACCCTTCCCCCAATAAGTTCTTAGTTCCTCCCCTAGCTGCTGGTCACATCTGGAACCACCAAGAAGCCTAAAAAGGTTAATGGTTTGGTCACTCCTTTGTCCAGATTGTCCCCAACATTGCCATATCTGTCAAATACAAAGGAGTTACCCTCAGACACAGTGTTTTAAAGATTAATTAAATATTATATTTAACTGAAAAAAATCAACTTAAAAATGTTTTAATGAGTAAAGGTGGGGAAGCCAGATGTGATGGAAGATTCTAGAACACTGGAGGCAAAACTGTTTCTCAGAAACTTATTTTAGATAGGATCTCACTGTGTAGACCAGGCTGACCTAGAATTCATAGAGATCCACCTACCAATGCCTCCCGAATGTTGGGTTTAAAGGCATGCACCAACATGCCCAGCTCTCAGAAACTTGGCAATGAAAATGCACAGGAAATTTACCAATATTTACTATTTATATTCAATTCCCTTTGAAGAACAAAAGTGGTAAGTTTAAAACTAGGAACCATCTGGGGCATAAAATGTTATACCACAGTCAGACATGGTAGCACATGTCTTTAATCCCAGCACTTGGGAGGTAGAAGCAGGCAGATCTCTTTGAGTTCCAGGCTAGCCTGGTCTACAGAGCAAGTTCCAGGGCAGCTAGGACTGTTACACAGAGAAACTCTGTCTTAAAAAAAAAAAAAGTTACATCTGGCCTTTCTAGATGAACAGTTTAGTTGGAAAGAAAATAAAGAAGCTGGGCAGGCACATACCTGTAACCCAAGCACTCAAAAGGCTGAGAAAGGAGAATCTCAAGTTCAAAGCCAACCTGACCTACACAGTGAGAATCCTGTCTCAAAAGGTTGGGAGGGAGGATGGTTCAGGTAAAGACAACTGTTGCCAAGTCTAAGGACCTGAGTTCAGTCTCTGGGAGCCAAATAGTGGAAGTTGTCCTGACTCAATGTGAAAACCATGGCACATACTCACACACACACACACACAATGAGCAAACAAACACCCTAACTTAAAATGAGGAGGCTAGGGACCTAACTCAGTTGGTAGAAGCCCTAGGTTCCATCTCCAGCACCACATAGACCTAGCTTAGTGGCACACACCTGTAATCCCAGCATTTGGGAGGTGGATGCAGGAGGATCAGAAATCCAAGGCCATCCTTAGCTACATATCAAGTTTGAAACCAATCTGTACTACATATGACCCTGTCCTCAAAAAAAAAAAATAGTGGCAGGAGAATGATGGAAAGGTTGGGTTCTCTGTGTAGCCCACCTGCTTTTATCTGCACATTCACCCCTGCACTGCCCTGCCTCAGGTAGGCAAGGCCACTATGGCCAGTGCCTGGAGGGATTTAATGGGGCTAAGAAGTACATGTCAAGAAATACAAAGTGAGGCTTCAGGGCTGGAGAGATGGCTCAGAGGTTAAGAGCACTGACTGCTCTTGCAGAAGTCCTGAGTTCAATTCCCAGCAACCACATGGTGGCTCACAACCATCTATAATGAGATTAATGAGATCTGGTGCCCTCTTCTGGTGTGCCAGCATACATGCAGGCAGAACACTGTATAGATAATTAAAAAAAAAAAAAAAAGTGAGGCTTCATTTGACCTTTCGACTGGGGGCACATCTGGGATGTGAAGCTATCTGGGAGCAGACAGCCTACAGAACACTGAGGGTGATAAAAGCTAAGACACAAAGTCACAGAGCGGCCTGTGCTGGGTGAGGGAGGCTTGCTCATAAGAAAGAAAAGCCTGGGCTGGATGTCAGGGAACCCAACAGTGTCAGCTGAGGACCTGCCCTCTGGTTAGACAACAGCAATCCAGTCAGGACCCCTGCCTGCTCCCCCGTGAGTCAGCACAAGGCCTGACTAGCTGGCATGGGACCACCTGCTGGCCCTTCCCTGTACCTCTACTGCCTTTAGGGCTAGACCACCCATGCAGTCAGCCTGACAAGTCACTTGACTGTGGTACCCACAGACCAGCACTGTGGTGGCGAGCTTGGTGACTACACAGGCTATATCGAGTCCCCCAACTACCCTGGAGACTACCCAGCCAATGCCGAGTGTGTGTGGCACATCGCGCCTCCCCCCAAGCGCAGGATCCTCATTGTGGTCCCCGAGATCTTCCTACCCATCGAGGATGAATGTGGTGATGTCCTGGTCATGAGGAAGAGTGGTATGTTCTGGGTTTGGGACTGGGATAATAAGACCAGATAGCCCATGTGCCCAAGCCCTTCTCCAGATTGGTTTAGCGCCACCTGGTGGAAGGGGGAGGACTCAGACAGCAGGTGAGTCCAAGGCACAAAACTACACTGCTGGTCTGGAGCTAGACCATCTGTAGATAGAAGACAGGTGGGAGGAAAAGGGGGTAGCTCTGCCATAGGTCCTGTGTGGCTTTGTTGCCTTGTGCATATACTATTTGCTGGTTGGCTGACAGGCCAGAAAAGCCCCAGTATACAAACGGAGGGTTGTAGCCAGAAGGAGTAAGGGGCCCACCCAGATGGTCAGAGCCCAGAGCCCAACCTGGAACTCCCTCCTCCATCCATGCCTATCACTAGTCACTGTTCTCTATGAGCATTGGGGATGCAACCCGGAGTTTACCCTTGTCACTCAGCCCCAGGTGAGAGGACTTTCTAAACCTGAGCTTCAGGTGGTCTTGGTCCATGCTGACATCTCCTGAGCTCGTCCACTGTCCCTGTCATGAAGGAGCCATGAGCCTGAGGGAGACAGAGAGACTGTAATGGGGGACTCAAAAGAGTAACAGTAACATGACAGGAGGCAAGAAGCAGCAGAGAGACTTTATGGGCAGGGTGTGGAAACAGGCCTCAGAAGGATGAGGCAAGCAGAACAAGGTCAAGGGCAGGGTGGGACAGAGGAACAAAGGAGCTGGGTGTTCTAGTGCTAGAGGCAGACGTGGGGCGGGAGGCTGACTTGAGGCAGCACTGAAAAGGCCTGCATCCCTGCAGCCTCACCCACGTCAGTCACCACCTATGAGACTTGCCAGACCTATGAGCGGCCCATCGCCTTTACCTCCCGCTCCCGAAAACTCTGGATCCAGTTCAAATCCAACGAAGCTAACAGCGGCAAAGGGTTTCAAGTGCCCTATGTCACCTATGATGGTAAGGCACCACCATCTTGTCACAGCCTACTCTGTGCCAGCCAAGGCCTGGCTTGGGGACTCAGAAATGAGTTGTACATCTCTGCCTCTGACCGGGCACAAACCCAGAGACAAAATTAAGGTCTGGGCAATATGGAAACCCAAGGGGTGGGGGGTACAATCGAGAGAGGGGACCATTGGTGCTGTCTGTGGGCTTCACAGATGGTCCTGCCCCACCAGGGTTTGCAAGGTTAAATAGGGTCAGCTAAGCCACCAGGAGGACAAAGCAGGTGGAGGGGACCCCAGAAGCAAAGGCCAAGAGACAGTGCTATACCCAGCCACCACCAGCTGTCCAAGGCGGGTCCAGGGAGCTGGGGAGGGTAGAGGAGGGAGGAGTAAGGTCTCAAGCTCGCCCCCCCACCTTCCCTCTCCCTGCTGGCCTGCTCCCAGAGGACTACCAGCAGCTAATAGAAGACATCGTGCGCGATGGGCGCTTATACGCCTCGGAGAACCATCAGGAGATTTTGAAAGTAAGTTTTTTGGAAGGGAACCCCTGTGACTCTAGGAGAATGGTTGAGGCCATCCCTGCCCTTGCCCTGACTCCTGACCCCTAGAGAAGGGACGGGAAGAGGGTGTTGGGTCAAGGGCCCTGACATCAGACTAGATCTCGACTGTCTGCCACCATCATCATCACCACCCCCAGTCCACGAGATTTGAGACAAGCTGGCTACCAGGGAGATGGGGACCAGGACCCAGTGAAGTGCTTTGGCTGAAGTCCTCGGTCTCACATTTCTGTCTGTGAAATATGGGTGCTCCTACAGACAGTGTCTCAAAATCAGTAGAGTCAACCACTGCCATTGGGCGTGGACTCCTTCCTTCTCATCCTGCCTACTGCCTTGAGAAGCTGGACACCATGTCATAGAGGGCAAACTGACTGTCACACACACACAGGCACTAGCCCAAAGCCCGGAGGATCCGGCTCTCACTGAATGGAATCAGTCCTAGAAATCAGCTTGGGCTTAGTGGGCCCTGGCTCAGGGAGGCCCCTCTTGATGGTAGTTCCCTCAGCCTAGGGGAATGAAAACAGGATGGAACCACATCCCCCTAACCCGTTCCCTCTCGCCATACCTTCTATTCCACCAGGTGGCGCTGGGGTGCAGAAATGGTTTGCCGGGCACAAGGCTGGCCAGCTGCCCTCAAGCTCCTGGTTCCTCCTGGAGGTGCCATTTGGTTTAGGTAGAAACCAGATCCCCTGCCTGTCCTCTGTCCCACAGTGTCCCCCATGTTTTACAGGACAAGAAGCTGATCAAGGCTCTCTTCGATGTGTTGGCACACCCACAAAACTACTTCAAATACACAGCTCAGGAGTCCAAGGAGATGTTCCCTCGGTCCTTTATCAAACTGCTACGTTCCAAAGTGTCTCGATTCCTGCGGCCCTACAAATAGCCAGCCAGCTGTCCTGCTTGGGGATAGTGGGAACCAGGGGGGAGGGGAGCGTGCCTTCCCTCTATAGCAGGAGCTGAAAGGGGGCTCCATGGGCCTCCAGGTTGCCTTGGGAAACCCATGACACCTGCCTCTGGCAAAGCCATCCAGCCTGTACCAGTTCATGGAAGGCCTAAACCCAGCCCAGACCCCTTGGGTGGGTCTGCCAGCCCTGTGTGGAAACACTACTTCAGAAAGCCTTCCCCTACCCTTTGCCTCGATTTCCCAGGACACCCAGAGCATTCTCTCCTGAACCAGCCCAGTGGGCCTATCTGGGCCAGGACACGCTGTACCCACCATGTGGGGAACAGGACTACTGTGCCCTTGGCCTGATGTGGTGGGAGAGAGGAAGGTGGCCAACACCCTGCAGGCTCTGGAAAGCCTGGGCCATTGTCACTCACACAGGGCCAGGTCAGGCCAGGAGGGGCGTGTGGAGGTGCCATCTGAGGGGGGTTGATAAGCTCATGCCAGTGCCTGTGGGACCACCACACCCTGCCAATTCCTCCAGCCACAGGCACAGGACACAAAGCCAGATCATGGGGCTCAAGGAACTCTGTGAGAGATGGAAAGGTCCTCCAGGAGAGGAATCCATGAGCTTGTGCTTTGCCTTAATAGAACATCTAATGAAGTTTTATATATATATATATATATACATATATATATAAATATTAAATATATATTCTTCTCTGTGTGGGCAGGTACTATAGAAGGGTTCTCTTCAGCAGCTGTAATATTAACCACTGTTGCTGGCCTCCTCTAGTAATTGAATGGCACCTCCCAACACTTGCCACCTCTGTGTAGGGGAGGCCAAGTGCCCACTCCCCCTGGCTTGGGGAGGAGAACACAGACATCCTTGAACATGCTGTGGAATGTGACTTCTTAGAGGTTGGACTAGGTGTTGTGGTGAAGCACTGACTGGGGGTTGGGGGGGGGGCTTTATAAGCAACATCACTGCCCTCAACAGACCACAATGGAAAGCAGACGCCGCCTCCCTCCCTTCGGTACTGGCACTCACTGACTCTGCACTGTGCCTGCAGGTCACCAGAAACAAGGCCTTCCTCAGGGATTTGCAGGCTGTGCTCAGAGAGCAGCTTCCACTATCTACTGCAACGGGAGGAGAAAGCAAGGCCCAGAGAGGAGGCCTCCCTGATGCTTCTTAAGTCTCTCAAAGAGAAGAGCCCCTGTGTGGATGAGCTGAATGGCATCCCACTGGCTGGGGAGTCACCCCCTCACACAGAGATCCTGCCCGTGCCTCAGACTGCTTGCTGCCAGCTGTCAGATACACACAGAAACTGGTCTGTATTTTTTCAAATTAACAGATGGAGGAACATGGGAGAATCTCAACATGAACTCCAAGGTTTCCTGGTCCCTGTCCTACACTGATGACATAAATGAGCTGTTTCAGAAAACACATGTGGCTTATTGAAGATTGGAGGTGTTTGGGCAGGTAATGAGTGGGCAGGGGAGCCAGGCCTGGAGACCCATAGCTTGATGACAGGGCACAACAAACACATCTGAACTTCCTTGGAACTCAGGGACAAGGTACTGTCACCACACAGGTCGACAAAGCAGAAGAGATCACTAGCGGCCACCACTCTCTTGTGGAGAGCGGCAGATGGATGGAATTTCTGCACTTGATAGTAGGTCAGGGTCGGGGCCTACTGCATTTCTGCAGTTCACAATCCCTGCAGCCCAGCTGTACCAGGGAGAAGCTTCCTGTCTTTCTGTTGGGCCACTGGTCATCCCCAAGGGACCAAGGTCCCCCAGAATGAACCCAGCAACACTCACTATCTCCAGGAAAAGGAAGTAAACAAGGACACACGTGGAGACTCACTAGGAGGGAACTATGGAAAACAGTTCAGAAAATGATGGCACCCAAGAAGTTCTTCAAGCTGTCATCTGCAAGATGTCCTGGAGAGCCAGGACAACTGGCAGTATTCAAACCAGAGATACCTGGAACCAGTGTCTGAGCCAGGAGCACTGTGTTGGTTGGCTGCCCCAGGCCCAATAAATTTGCCCTCCCTCCACTGCAGGATGCCACCAACTTAGGTGAGGAAGGGCTTTTCTTTAGCTCCTGGTTCATATGCTAATTAATCTTTTCCAGGATACCACCATCATTGCCCTGCTGTGCCATGAGAAGCATTTAGGGGCTCAGCACTGCCCAGTTAACTTGACATATCAAATTAACCAAACAACTTTAGGGCTTCAGGTTCAGTTTTTAATCTTCTCAAAAACCAGAAAACAGAGTTCTAGATTTCTCCTAAGGCCTGTCTATAACCCCTGAGTGACTTTTGGCAGTTGCCACCTCTATGCCCATCAACACACCCAAATATCTCCTCTCTCCAGAGTGCCTACCCCCACTGTGGCCATATCATGTCCAGTGTCCCCTGAGTTGGAACACGTACAGTGCAGTCCAGGTCCCTCATTCTCATGGTCAAGCCTGCCCTTTTGTAGCTCTCATTCTCCCCTAAAAAAATAGCCCCCAAAGCCCTGGCACCTGGCAAAGGCAAAGAGGACCTGTGTCTCTCCAGCTTCATTTGTGCTTGGTTCTGCTCCTGGTAGAGCTTCACACCCGAGGCAACCTAATGACCTCTGTGGATGTGTGAGAAAAACCAAGTTGTCCCTGAGTTCCAGGAGATGGTCACCACGTGAGACCTGGAATTGAGGGCACCCCAGTAGGATAACTCAAAAGCCTTCCTGGCTTGTATTCCTGGTACCTCTCAGCACTTAACTTGGCAGTACCCACCTGAGGAAAGAAAGAAACCTGCCCTGAGGGCTGTTGGTCAGCCCAGCCCTCCACTCGTGGGCAGCAACAGTGGGGTATGTCCTCTTCCACTCAGAAAGAGCATTTTAATTGTCCCGGTCATTTGTATTGGTTACAGAGCCTCAGGGCTGTGGCTACAACACACTTCTCACCCTGGCTCCTTTTCCTAACTCTCAAGCAGCACAATCAGGGGGCACTTGTGGCCCCCAATGGGCATCACACTGGCTACTGGTGGTGACTACTTTCTCAAACTCTGGCTCCCCCAGGGCAGTTTTTCTTAGCTCCTTCCTCACATTGAGTGGTCACAGATACTCAGGGGCCAGCCCAAGATAGAGACCTTGACCACCTTTCCTCTCCTGACATCTTTTAGTTTGGACACACAGATACATAGAACCAAAATACAAGCCCCAAATCCTGGTTCAAGAGCTTTACTAAGGAGCCTGCTCACCCACCTCTGCCTTCTACAAAAAGGAGGCCCTGGCTGGTCAGGCTTGGGTAGACCCTAAACTGACACATGGAAGCTGAATGTCTTCCACAGCCTCCTCCCGTCCCACCCCTCAGCAGAAAAACAAGGACCTTAAATTAGTTGGGCCATTCAGCAAACATTTACTGGGTACCTACTGTATGCCAGACTTCTAGAAGGGATGACTGGGGAACAATATGAACACAAACAACAGCCTACCTAGGACAGCAGCCCTGCCCCATGTATGTTCATCTGTGACATTACCTGGAAGCCAGGAGGGCCAGTGCTTTCTTCTTGCCCTGGGACTAGCCTGGAAAGTGTAACTGACCTGGCAAGCACTGTACAGCTTTGCTTCACCAAAGATGCAGAGTGGTAGCCCAACCCTTCTGCTCAAGCAGGCAGCACCCGGCTGATGCCACTCAGACTGAGACTGAATGACTTGTGAGTGAAAACGACCGTCAAACACAGAAGCAGCACAGATAGCTCCTCTCCAGGGCACGACAGCACTGGGTGGGCTTCACCCTACTCAACCTGTCAGAACTTCTGTCAAGGTACAAGGTTGGGGGTATGCTCTTCAGGGCCTGGACAATGTGGCATAGCCTGTGCTCTCCCCCAACACCCAGTTTAGACAGCTCCCAACATTGGGTCTTTTGCTGGCTGCAGTCTCCCCAGCCTGCAACCAGCCATGCCAGCACAAAAGCCTGGATGGAAGCTCTGAAAGTCTGCACTCCTATGACTCAACAGGAAGCAACCAAGGCCAGGCAAATTCACACCCCTTCAGTCTCGAGCCAGCTGAACCCTCTCTGCCCAGGGCCCCCATCCCTGTAACAAGAGTGGGGCTGAACCCATGGTTCAGGCCTATTATTAGACTCTGAGAGACCAAGTAAAGTGCCCTAAATGAAGAGTGAGGAGCAGGAAGAGTTAATGTGGATTCTGGTGGCATCCCTTCCTTCTATACACACACTCAGAGAAAGGATGAACTTGGCGTCTCTTCACCATCCAGACATGAACTGTCACCACCACCTACAATGCTTGCACTGACCCAGAGGCCCTGGGCCCTGCACACAAGAGAGGGCCAGTGCATGTCAGTGCAAAGGCAGAAGCAGCCAGGCTCTCAAACAGGTCTGTCAGAAACCACAAGCTTTGCCGAGGTCAGAGACATGTGCACCCAGAAGCCATCCACACTGCTCTAGAGAAGAATGCACTCTGCCCCAGCCTTTGCCCTGGCCTCCAAACACAAGCCATCTGTCCAGGCACTGGGTGGCAGTCCTAAGACACACTGACTAATATCCATGTAACCACATTTGCCTTCCAGCTGCCTCAGATATTCCAAGCTTTTCTCTACCATGTTTCCCCCTATGCATGTAATTAAACACTTGTGGGAATAATTTTAATAATAAACAGGAAATGAGCCTAAGAACTGTCTATTTCTCATTTTCTTTTGAATTATGGCTGAGTGTATATAAGGGAAAGGCCACTGGAACCCAGAAAAGCAAGCAAGAAATGAGGGCCTTGAACTTTTGAAGCTTCTGCCTTCAGATTCCATTCCAAAAACAAGTTTCAGAAGAATATATATCTGGTCTTATGACGGGAAAGATTTCTTAATTATTTTTTGTAAAGATTTTATTTTATGCCAGGTGGTGGTGGTGCACACTTTTAATCCCAGCACTCAGAAGGCAGAGGCAGGAGGGTATCTGTGTGTTCAAGGCCAGCCTGAGCTACAGAGTGAGTTCCAGGACAGGCTCCAAAGCTACACAGAGAAACCCTGTCTCAAAAAAACAAAAACAAAAATATTTTATTTTACGTGTGTGTGTGTGTGTGTGTGTGTGTGTGTGTGTGTGTGTGTGTGACTACCAGGAAGGTACAGCTATTTTTGTGGTTTGACTGGGAGCAAGGTAGGTTGTTTTTGGTACCTGGGCATAGTGTTTTTCTGGTAAAGTAGAATGGTCAGGCTGGAGCAATTCTTTATGGCTAGGGACTAGTGACTAAAACAGCATGATTCAATTCCACAGGACCTGGGAGTATTATGCAACATCCTTCACATGAGACTTTCCAACACAAGCCCAAAGCAGCAGAGCCAGGAAACCATGGTCTGAAATCATTGTTACTATGAACCAAACTAAATGAGGTTTTGCTTGGACTTTATGTAACACACTTTGGTCATAATTTTGTTCTCACCTTTACTTTCCATTTGGCCAACCATAGATAAAATTATATATATATATATATAATATATATATATATATATATATATATATATAACATATCATATATAATACATAATAGCAGCATAATAAACTCAGCAATTGATTATTAGTCAGCTAAACACAAAATCACATTGGTAACATAAGGAATTAAGATCATAGGTCCACATATTTCTAAATAAGCTTCCTGTCTGTGGCAGGTCTTAGGCACACTTTACTGTTGCTTAGAGTTTTAAAAGGAATCTTTCATACATTCTAATCTTCGTCTCACAAATTTCTGAGAGTTTCAGTGTTACACAGCATCAAGAGTTGGCCAAAGTAACAGAATTTCCAATGACCTTGGTCAGCAAACCATCTTGTACAGGGCAAGAAAGCAGGGGACGGGATATTGAGACAAACATGTGTATATGTTTCAAAAGGCGTTTCCTCCCTGAAGAGAGAAGGGGGGATTAAGGGGCTACTCTGTTTTGTTCATAGAGATACAAAGACAGTTAGGCAGATTTGCCAGGACATGGCCCAAGGGACTGTTACCAGGAACAGAAGTTGTAGCACCTCCTCTTTCAGTCAGAGATTTGACAGAACAGAACAAAAGAAAGTAACTTTTAAATCAGAGGCCAATCAAGCCTGGTAGCAGGCCCCCAGACCTTATCACAACTGATGCCATGACAGAAGTACCATTCAGGCCTTAAACCTCAACACATAGACCACCACCACCTGCCAAAACAAAAGCAAAGACCTAATCCATCAAAGTGCATAGCTCTGGAAAAGTCTCTTAATATACTAACCTTACTTTTTGGCTTCTGTAGTTATGCTTCTGGCTAACTATTCTTTTTGTTTGTTTGCTGTTTTTGTTTGTTTGTTATTCAAGGCAGGGTTTCTCTGTGTAACAGCTCTTGGCTGTCCTAGGATTAAAGGCATGTGCCACCATGGCCCGGCTCTGTGGTCCACTCTTTTAATCCCAGCACTCAGGAGACAGAGCAGGTGGATCTCTGAATTCAAGGCCAGCCTGCTCTTCAAAGTGAATTCCAGGACAGCATGGGCTGTTACACAGAGAAACCCTGTCTCAACAAAACAAAATAGGCCAGGCAGTGGTGGTGCATGCCTTTAATCCCAGCACTCGGAAGGCAAAGGCAGGTGGACCTCTGTGAGTTCAAGACCAGCCTGGTCTATAAGAGCTAGTTCCAGGACCGCCTCCAAAGCCACAGAGAAACCCTGCCTTGAACCCCCCCCCAAAAAAACAAAATAGATAGATGATAAAAAAGAAAAAAGAAAGAAAGAAATCATAGTCCAGCTGTAGCAACTCATGAGGCAGAGGTGAGTGGATCCCTGTGAGTTCCATGCTAATCTACATAATGAGTTCCAAGACAGCCAAAGAGAAGAAGGAGGAGGAGGAGGAAGAGGAGGAGGAGGAGGAGGAGGAGGAGGAGGAGGAGGAGGAGAAGAAGAAGAAGAAGAAGAAGAAGAAGAAGAAGAAGAAGAAGAAGAAGAAGAAGAAGAAGAAGTCCATACAAACCTTAAGCCAGAATCAAGTCTTAATGCAAAGTGATTCAATTTGCTAGGTAAAATTGAGAGAGGATTTCCTGGGACTCAGGAAGAAGCAACAACTGCTTCCCAGCCCAGTTCCCCCCACAACTCCCACCCCCGAGCAGGGAGGTGTAGACAGCCAACACTAGGCTATGTAACCTGAGTACCAGAGTTAGTGATTGATACCTGCCACTCAGAAGCCAATCACCGGGGACAGGGATCAAATCTTCTAAATTGTGCTTTATTCACAGAGTCAGAAATCAGAGAAGACCGTGGATTAACACCTTAAATGAGGCTGAATGGGACTGGGGACTGGAGATGTGACTCAATGGTTAAGGATTCCGACTGCTGTTACAGAGGACAGGAGTTCAGTTCCCAGCACCCACATCATGGTTCCTAAACATCCATAACTCCAGTTCCAGGGGCTCCTATACTTTCTTCTGACCTCCACTGTTGTGAGGTAATTCCACCAGAAAACACAACAGACACTCTTTTTTAATGATCCATTTTTATTATTTTTATGTGCATTGGTATTTTGCCTGCATGTATACCTGTGTGTGGGTGTTGGGGCCCCTGGAATTGGGATTACAGACAGTTGTGAGCTGCCATGTGGGTTCTGGGAATTGGACCAGGATATTCTAGAAGAACAGCTACTGCTCTCAACCTTTGAGCTGTCTCTCCAGACTCACACAGACACTCTTAAAGTTGAATAGAAAGTCTGTATACCTGTCTGGCAGCTGCACAGGGAACTTGCCCAAATCATGCAGCCCCAATCTTCACTGTCCTTTGTCTCTTTTATGCACAAAAAACACATCTTAATCAACACACTTCAGTTAGTAGGAAGCAGAATTACAGAAACAAGAAATCAAGGTTAGGGCATTTGGGGACTTTTCTGGACCCTGGAACTCTGTATGGGTCAGGCAGGTCTTGATGGATTAGGACTTTGTTCCCATGTGGGCAGGAGTTAGGACCTGCCTCTAACACGGTGTTAGTTGTGCTAAGGTCTGAGGGCCTATTACACCACAAGCGCCAGGCACACACAGGGTATACATACATACAGGCATGCAAAATATTCATGCACAAAAATAAAACTATGGAAAAGATTTTGAACTACCTTGTATCTCATCTCCATCCAGCAAATTTTATGGGGGTGGAAGTATACAACAAATGCAGTCTACCACTCCAGAGCTCAGTCTTACCCCACCAGCAAGGGGTCTGCCTCTTTTTCTTGTTCTTTCTTTCCATAGAATTGACTAATTGATTGGTTGTTAGGGGCACATGAATATGAGTCTATACACACAGGTAAGGGGTATGTAACTATATGCACATGGAGGCTGGAAGAAGGCAATGAGTAACCTCAACTGCTATTCTCTGCTTACTCCCTGAGGCAGAGTCTTTCTCAGGACCTGGAGCTCTCATTTTTCTCATCTAGACCAGAAGCCAGAAAGCCCCAGTGATCTCCTGTCTCCACTTCCCTCAGAACAGGGGAGCTGGGTTTGGTGCCTCTAATCCCAACACTTGGGAGGCGGAAGCAGGCAGATCTCTGTGAGTTAAAAGCCAGACAAGGGAGTTCATCCTCAGGGGCATCTTACTGGCCCCTTAATTGCACTTTCGAGCCTCTGTGCTTGTGGAATATCTCTTTTGATGGCACACTCAGTTATCACACCAAGATATCACAGCCTTTGAATTCAGTGAAGCATTCCAACTAGTGGAAAGTGCCCCCTACCCCTGGAAAGGTCTGGAAGCCTTGAAGATATGGCTAGGATGCCCACATGGTGGTGCCTCCCAACATCAAGGGTTCAAGGCAAGCCTCCACTTCAAAGTGAGTTTGTCAGTTAGTCTGTGCTGCATGAGACCCCGTGATAAATGATGACAATGATGATAACCAAGACCTGGGAGACGGCTCTGTGGCAAAAGTGCTTGCCAAGCAATCTTGATGACTTGAGGTTGATCCCTGGGACCCACATAAAAATGGAAAGAGAACAGACTCCAAGATGTTTTGTTCTTTGATCTCCACAAGGGCACTGTCTCTTGGTCTCTGTCTGTCTCTATCTATCTCTCTGTCTCTCTCTCTTATACACACACATACACACACCAAAATAAAATAAAACAAAACAAAGCTGGAGAAATGGCTTAGTAGTTAACTGCTCTTGCAGAAGACCCCAGTTCAGATCCCAGCACCCCATGTGTAATTCCAGTTCTGAGGGACCTGACACTCTTTTTCTGGCCTCCACGATATGTGCACATACACGCATGCAAGTAAGCACTCATACACATAAAATTTTTAAAATATTTTTTAAACTAAAAACAAAACAAAAAAATCTCTAGCAAAACAAAATTGTAACCAGCGCGAGGGCTGTCTCACCTCCTCCCCCCTCCCAGCCTCACCGGCTCCTTGAGGACAAGCTCTTCCGGTCCTGACCACGTGGGGCGCTCTAAGCAGCACTCCCAGTATCCCCCGCGGCAGTTCTGGGATGAATGGGAAGACACGCCCCTAGCGCGCGTGCGCACTCTCGGGACTTCCTAGCCCAGGACGCAGGCGCGTGCGCACAGCATGCATAAAGCCGGCGGTGGGCGGCACCGTGCACTTACGAGCATCATGGAGGGCCTTCATGGGCAGCAGCGCGGTAGCCCGGGCCACGCCGAGAGGCTGAGCGAGCGGATGCTAGACGAGTTCGTGGCACTGCATGGTCCCGCGCTGCGCGCCTCGGGCGTCCCGGAGCGGCTGTGGGCCCGCCTCCTGTACAAGCTGGAGCACGAGGTACTTGGTGCGGGCTGCGAGCGGGCTATACGGACGAGCGGGGATCGCAGCTCAACGGGTGTAAAGGGGAGTCACTTAAAAGCTTAGGAATGGGGTGTATCTGGGAATCATAGGGGACCGGCCGAGAGCTGCGCCTGTGCCACCATCCTGCAGGAACAAGGATGAGTTGGGATCTGCAAACTGACATGCACTTGGCTCTCGGCATCCCAGCATGGTGCGGTTAGAGTAAGAGCTGCTTTCCACGGCTTGAGTCGCCGGTCACACCCTTTGTAGATTAAGGAGAATGGAGGCCCGGGGAGATGGAGAAGACGCTAAGAGAGGGTGAAAGGTGTTCCCCGTCTTTGAGGGAATGGTTCTATCTTTCACCTGAGTTGGGCCTCCGCGGGGTGCACGTCTTCTGCTGCCTGAAAACTGGGCCATGGGTTTGGGTGTTGAAGACAGAGCAGCTGCTGGGCTAGGCAAAGGACCTTTTCTGAAGCTAGAGCTTGGTTTCACTTCAGGACATCGCCTTCCAACTGAGACCCACTAAGACTTCAGGTGACCAGGAGGGCCAAGAACTAGGAGTCCCCTGAGCCTTGCTATAGGACCGTCTCACCCTCTTTTATCCAGTTGCACACTATATATGAGCCAGATATTTCCTGCTTAAAGCCTGTACATAGGGCTGTGGTGCAGCTCTCTGTGTAGAGTGCTCACCTAGCCTTTGGGGGCGGGGGGCACTCCATCGGTAGCCCTATGAGTTAGGAAGGAGGAACATTCAATGGACTAGTGATACAATGTAACCGGTCCTGGGAGGTGTCCTGAGGCTGTAGTTCCTAGTCAGCCCAGACAACCCGGCAAAGTGAGTGCAGTGACCTGTGTGGTAGGTCGGGGTATTAAATGTTTTTTTCCACTCTAAGTGTGGTTTTCAGGCATTACTTAATCGTAGATGGAGGCTCCTTACAGAATGGTACTTCATATAACTGGGTTCCCTATGCAGACTTGCCTTAGTCCCAGGCCAGTGCTGAGGTAGAATCCTGAACCCCAGCTGTTAGTAAAAGGGATGTTTTTGGAATGCCCTGGGGTCCAACTCAGCCAGCCTCTGAGGGCACTCTGACTTGGGCAGGTGACTCCCCACCTAAGCCATGTCTCATTTGGGAAGCATGAACGAGAAACACATGCACCTGGCTCCCTGGAGGGAGATGATGGCAGGAGAAGAGAGCTCCAGCATGTGTCCTGACCCTTCTCACTTAGGCTGCTATGGCCTAGCCAGGGCCAGCTATCCGGTTTTCACCCCCCAGGCTCTTCTGAGCCATTCCAGACAAAGCTGAGTCACCACAGTGCCACCAGGTCCAGAGGGAGCCCTCAGCAGTACTGTGTACCTGCCTGCAGAGAGCCACCCTCCCCCACTAGGCAGTCAGCCCTGGTTCCTTACTTGATCAGTACTAGAGAAAAGACAGGAGATGTTTTTAAAAACACTCTCCCTCCCACTTGGAGGAACATCCACTGCTGATGCCTCCTTAGGGTTACAGCTAAACAGGGCAGGGTTGGTCCCTCCATACCCCAGCAGAGTAAGGTCTAGGGTGAAAGGCTAGAGTTTGGCAAACCGATGGTACATACATACATACATAGGGCGTGGGTTCCAGCGCCCTAGTCTTAAATGAGGGCAAGCCTCCCCCAGCCCAAGGCTGCTTCAGCGATCAAAGGAGGACTTGGTTGACACTCTATACTTGTTCTCCGCCCAGAGCTCCCCTTATCTTTTGATTGCCCTGCCAGTCTCCACTCTGGAGTATGGTAACCTCCCTGTTCCCACTTTTTCATACATTCATACATTCATTTATTTTGTGTGTGCGTGCTCTGTGTATACGTGTGCATTCACGCACGCACGTGTATATGGAAGTCAGAGGACAGTTTTCAGAAGCTGGTTCCACCGTGAGAAATCTGTGACCAAACTCAGATCATCAGGCTTGCTCACAATCCCCTTTACCCCGTGAGCCATCTTGACAGTGGCATCCTCCTCACCCCCACCCCTATGCCGTTCTTTCCCTTCCCAGCCTGTGGTTACTTTCCTCCACACGGCAGAATTGAATCTTTGGCCAAGTACTCCCATAGCTTCCCAGCTCCTGAGGGGTTTAAAGAGCCTAGCCCTCATGTCCCCTGTAGAGAGCGCCTTGTTTTCTGGGCTCACAAAGTTTGTCTGTGCCTGAGTAGGTTGTTCTCAGAGTGGTCAAGGTGTGAGGGACAAACTCACCTGTTGAGTCCCATTTCATCAGTTCTTGAAGCTGTCCTATAGAGTGGGTGATAAACCCTTTCACAAGTGAGGAAACTGAGTCTCTAAGAAGCATAATAGTGGAGCCTAGCCTGTAAGAGCCTTTGCCATAGCCCAGGCCCCCATCTGTGCCTTGCTTGTGTTAGTAATTTAAATATCACAATAGACCCAGACCTTCCCACCATACAGATGGGGAAACCAAGTCACAGAGGGGTTGAGTTAACTTTTCCAGGATTACATATATAAGATGTGCCAAAGCAAAGATTCAGACCTCACAAGTGAGTCTCAGATTCCAAAGGTCCCCACCCCACCCCCACTTTCTAGCTTATGAAGGAAGGTCTGAGGTGCCTTCGTGGTGGGAACTGGGAGAGTGTGGGAGAAGAGGCCAGGTTGTTGCTTCTGCAGCTGTCCTTGACTCCCGATTGTTCCTGGCCTAGGAAATCTAAGCTCACATCTTACAGTTCCCACTCTGCCCTGAAAGCTGCCCCAGCACCCTCAGGCCACACTTTCTGCTGCGCTAGTCTGGGGAGATGCCTGTGAGGTGCCTCAACTGTCCCGGTAGGTATCAGAATACCTCCGGTACAAAGGAAGTCAGAGTGCTCCCTGCCAACCCTCCATCCTAATCCCCACCCCACCCCACCCCATCTGCCTCCAAGGCACCGAGCCATCCTCTGCCTTTGGGGCCTCATTTCCCTTGTAAAGCAAGGGGTGTAGACTAAGAAAATTCTGCCATAGATACCTTTTTCAAAGTGTGCTGTCCTGTGGATGGTAGCGTGGGCGAGGAGGCATAGATAACACCCCTGGGAGGTCTCAGTTCTGTTAGATATTGCTAAGAGGCTGTATAGTAAATAGGGCTTGCTCCTTGGAGTTGACAGGGTCGGGGTGGGGTCTCCTACCCACACCCCTGATTCATTGTGCTCTGGCCCTAGGTTTTTGATGCCGGGGAATTGTTTGGGATAATGCAAGTGGAGGAGGTGGAGGAGGAGGCTGAGGACGAGGCTTCCAGGGAGGCTCAGAGGAAGCAGCCTAACCCTGGGAGCGAGCTGTGCTACAAGGTCATTGTGACCAGTGAGAGCGGCGTCCGGGCTGATGACCCCAACAGGTAGGACCCCAGTCTGGACATTGTTTTTTTTTTTAAGTTTCTGACTTCGTTTTGACAGATTTCACCCAGGCTCTTTTTCCCTGTGACATGTGTGGCCAGTGGTGTTCCCACAGACTTTGGGGGTAGTGTGTGAACCTGTGCTGTCAACAGTGCCAGGATCATGCTTGATGCCCCTAGAAAGAACATCCCGGTAACCTCACCACAGCGTACTCTAGCTCCTGGTTCTGCCGAGAGCAAGCAGACTCAGGGGAAGGCCTTGCATGAGGTTATCCAGTTAGTAAGGATGTGGCTGCTGAACCCAGCTAAATCTAACTGAGCCTGACTTTGCTGAGAGCCCTTGTCCCCTCTCCCCAAAGCCTACTGACTCAATCCTGAAAGCAGGAAGACCTAGACCAAGCCTGGTGTTGCCCAGAGCCAAATCTAGACTCAGGACTTCCCCATCTCCCAGGGAACCCCGGGGAGGCCTGTGGACCCCTCTACCAGAAGCTTTGTTGGAACCTTAAGGAACTTCATGAGTTTCCTTGGCATCTGGTGTCTTGTACTAAGCTTTAGTCTTCTCCCTCACTAGCCCCCAAGTGAGCTGTAGGGGCCACTCCACTGATGGCAGAGTAGCACCCCCACCTGGCACTCAGATATACCCACAATTAGCTTAGGTCCAGCACTACCCCGGGAGCTGAAGCCTTAGCCCAATGCTGTCCTACACCTCAGCACCTGGGAAGTAGCTGGGGATGGACTACCACCCCCACAGACTGTTTGGAACCTGTCTTAGTAACTTTTCCTGTTGCTGTGATAAAATACACCAACCAGGTCAGCTGAGGGAGAAAGGGTCTGTGCTGGCTCACAGTGTTAGATACAGTCCATCATGGGGGGGAGGGGGCAGGCACAGCAAGGGGAGGGATCCCAGTAGCAAGAGCTTGGAGTGGTCTTTTTTTGGGGCGGGGGGCAGGGTTTTCGAGGCAGGGTTTCTCTGTGACTTTGGAGGCTGTCCTGGAAGTAGCTCTTGTAGACCAGGCTGGTCTGGAACTCACAGAGATCTGCCTGCCTCTGCCTCCTGAGTGCTGGGATTAAAGGTGTGCAACACCACTGTCCAGCTGGTCTTTCATGTTATATCTGCAATCTGGAAACAGAACAGTGAATGAATTGTTGGTACTCACTGGCTTTCTGCATTTTATGAAGTCCAAGATCCCCTGCCCAGGGAATGGCCTCTCCCACAATTAAGATATGCCTTCCCACACGATTGACAGAATCAAGACAGCCTCTCACGGACTACCCAGAGGCCCGTCTCCCAGGTGACTTTAGATTCTGTCAAGTTGACAGCTCCAGACTTCACAGAGCACAAGTGTCCATTTCAGTCCCCTCTGCTTTAAGGACCTTGTCCCTTTGAGTAGTCCACATTTGCCAGGCCCTAGTTCTCTGTCCTCTGTACCCCACACCTACCTGGGTATGACTATTGTCACACTTCACAGTCACCCCCAAGTGCACACCTCTGAGGCATGGCTCTGTACTCCACACTGCATTGTTTAGGAATAAACCAGCCTTTGTTTGAAGGTATGCAAACAGACTGGGAGACTAAGGGCGTAGTATAATATTCCCGAACTTGGTCTCGAATGTGACCTAGACCATGCCTTCCATTTTATAGGGACTGTGTGCTCAGGGGAGGGGCCCAGCGAGGAACTGCCTTGTTCATTGGGTACCTGTGTGTGTGGATTCCTCTAACCCAGCGAAGCTGGGGCCAGGGTTAGAAAGACATGCCTTTAATCCCAGAACTCAGGAGGCAGATTTCTGTAATATCAAGGTCAGCCTGGTCTACAGAGCGAGTTCCAGGACAATACAGTTTCAAAGCAATGCAGAGAAACCCTGTCTTGAAAAAAGAGAAAGACAGGCCTGGCCTCTTCCATAGGAAGCTCTTGGTGCCCTTGGGTCCTGGGGTACACATGCATGCATGCACTGTGCTACAGCTCTGTCACTTGCCTGCTGCCACTCCCAGTGTGTAGAGCCTTTGCTCGTGTTGAATGTCCGTCATTGCTAGATCTGCAGGGAGCAGGGTGGCAGCATGAACCTTTGCCCTGTACCTGCAGCCAGCCTCTGACGTTTACCTGAGTGGCTGCAGTGAGCCTGACCACATTTGTTCCATGTGATGCTCATGACCATCTGGGGTTGGAAATGGGGACCTCCCGCTGACTTCATTTAGAGTTTGCTCCTCAGAGCTGTGCTGAGTGGGTGGTAGAGCAGTGGCATTGGGCCAGGGCACCATAACTGAGGTGCAGTGGAAAGCGAGCCTCAGAAGGGTTGGGTACTAGAGCCTGGGCCTTTTCTACCTTCTGCTCCTTTTCAGCCTTTGCTTCTTGCCCTGCCTGCTTAGTGCAGCAGTTCTCAACCTATAGATCATGTCACCTTTGGGTGCTGGGGTGTGGGTGTGGAGTGAATGGCCCTTTCACAGGGATTATCTAAGACCATTGGAAAACACAGAAATTTGCATTACGATTCATAACTGTAACAAAATTACAGTTATGAAGTTGCTATGAAAATAATTTTATGGTTGGGGGTCACCATAACATGAGGAACTGTATTAAATGGTCGCAGTATTAAGAAGGTTGAGAACCATGGCTTAGTGACTCATGTGTGGCTTGTACTTGCAGCATCTTCCTTATCGATCATGCCTGGACATGCCGTGTGGAGCATGCCCGTAAACAGCTGCAGCAGGTACCTGGACTCTTGCACCGTATGGCTAACCTGATGGGCATTGAGTTCCATGGTGAGGTGCCCAGCCCAGAAGCTGTGGACCTGGTGCTGGAGGAAATGTGGAAGTTCAACCAGACCTATCAGCTGGCCCACGGGGTGAGTAAACTCACTTTCTCCCAGGACTAGTAGAAGCCCTACTTGGTCCCTGTGCCTTTACCAGAAGTATGTTAGCAATAATAAAGCAAAGCAATCAAGTTAGAACCAGGCATGGAGCTACACCCCCTTTACTCCCAATACTTAGGAGGAAGAGGCAGGTAGATCTCTGTGAGTTCAAGGCCAGCCTGGTCTAGCTAATTGTAGGCTAGCCAGGGCAACATACAAGACTTTATCTTGGTACCTGGGACCAACCAAGGCTGGGGACTGAGATACCTATTTTGTCTTTGCACTTAAAGGACACAGGCCTCCCTCAGACCTCTAAAACTGAGCTCTGGCGACTCAGCCACCGCTTCCAAACATGTTGCCCTCCATGGCTCTCGACACCCTTGATAGGAGAACAGAATCCTTTGCCACACCTTCAGGCCTTCATCCATCACCTTGTCACCCTTCCAGGCTCATCCTCTTGGCTCAAGCCCCTCCCCAATCTCAGCTTGGGGAAAGCCATGCTTGTTTCTTACAGTCTAGCTCCTTGAGCCTCCCCACCCCAGCATAGCACATGGGACTTGTTCCTGCCATTACTGGGTCTAGTGCCTTGTTTCCACAGGCCTGAGCTGGTTAATGGGATTAGGGGAACCTCCAAGCTTAGAAGTAGGCAGAAGTGAACAATGGTTGATGTTGGGCGCACAGGTCAGGGAGACAGCAGGTGGGTGGCCATGTGGCCGAGGATTGTTGTATCCTGCCCACAGACAGCCGAAGAAAAAGTGCCAGTGTGGTACATCATGGATGAGTTTGGCTCGAGGATTCAGCATGCAGACATGCCGAGCTTTGCCACCGCTCCCTTCTTCTACATGCCCCAGCAGGTAGCCTACACACTGCTGTGGCCCTTAAGGGACCTAGACACAGGAGGTAAGTCAGGTACCCACATACCCCAAAAGATGGGCCTTGGGAGGGCCTCCTGCCACCCCCCACTGATGGGCATGCGTGTCTTGGCGCAGAGGAGGTGACCCGGGACTTTGCCTACGGAGAGGCAGACCCTCTGATCCGGAAATGCATGCTGCTGCCCTGGGCCCCTGCCGACTTGCTGGACCTCAGCTCCTCTACGCCTGAGCCTCCTGCCAAGTACTATCAGGTGTGGCCCTGCGCCTGCAACCCTGGGGCCTAGTGTTTGGTGGTTTGTTTTCTGTTCTCTATCCATTCACCAAATGTCAATGTCAGCTGGATTCCAGGCTCCAAACCAGCGACTGGGATGGGGGAACCATTTGGGGAACACCTGAGAGATAAGGGGGCTTGATTACTCCTGCCAGAGCCACACAGTTTGTCATATGACCTGTTCTAGATCCCAGGTAACCAAGGTTTGGGAAGGGGTGGCCTATGCAACTAGATCTGGCTGTACACACTACTCAGTCTCTCCTCATGATGCTCCCTCACAGGGTACAGAAAGACACTAATTGTTCCTTGGTATCCATGGGGATAGTTCACAGGGCCACATGGATACTAAAATCTGTGGGTTCTCAGGTGTGTCACAGAACTGCCAGCACTACCCCCAGAATCCCTAATCACCTCTGCATTGTTAGTAATCTCAGTACAGTAGCAGTGCCCTGTAGATAGTCATGTGGTTTCGGAATGATGACAGAGACGTCTGCACACATTGACTAGAGAACTTTTTCCCCAAAAAACTCTTCAACCTACTGTTAGTTGAATCTGAAGTAGTGGAGCCTATAGGCTCTGAGGGCCAACTGTATATAGTCCATTTCACAACACAGCAGGAATCTTTGCTGTCACTGAACAGCCTATAAGTTAGGATCCTGTGGGTTCACTCAGAAATGCCTGGCTATGATGAGTCCATGCAGAGGCCCAATACCAATCAGGAACACAGCCCCTAGAAGCTAGAGAGATAGCTTAAGTGGTAAAAAGCACTGGCTGCTACTACAGAGGTCCTGTATTCAGTGCCCAACACCCAGGTCAGGCAGTTTCACAACCATCTATAATTCAAGTTCTGTGGAATCCAACACCATCCTCTGGCCTCTGTGGGCACTACACATGTGTGATGCACAAATACACATGCATATAAACACTCCACACACATAAAATAAAAAAAAAAAAAAATCTTTAAGAGGGGGGTGAGGCTGAAACTCAGCCCCTGCAAGAACCTCCTCCCTTGTCCTCCAGTCTGTACACACAGGGGCCTGTGCCTAGTGTTCATGGTTCTGTTGATGATAAACAACAATGGGTGTGGAGAGGTAGAATCCAAAGCCGAGGAACCACAGGGACTCAGCAGAGGCCAAAAGCCTTGCCCTGCTGTAACTGAGTCTACTCTGGCATGCAGACATCTGATACCACTGAGTGCCTCCGAGGGTTGTAGAAGGATTAAGCACATTAACTCGGGTTGTAATGGAAGCTCTGAGTGTTGCTGATTGGCAAGGGCAGACCACAGTCATGGCCTCATGGCACCTTGCTGAACCCAGCATGACAGAGAAGGAAATGCCATCCTCTGTGTTGGGAGTTCAGAGTTGAGTTCACAGCCTCCTAAGTGCTTGTATCCAGTGAGGGTTTGGTGAACATGAAATTGGGTGCTGTAAGTGAGGTTTGAGGGTGGCTGTGGAAAGATCTGCTGGCCTCAGCTGTCTGTCAGTGGACCGTGAAGAATTGGCATGCTCTTTGGGAAGCTACTGCAGGCAGGAAAAAGAGGACCAGGAGGCCAGACTTCCTTCCCTGAAACCTTGTTTGCATAGGACCATGCTCCCAGACTTTGATCTGGACCTGGGGTGGCCTGTGCAGGTGACAAATGACCTCAACAGTTTAGAACAGCAAATGCTTATTGTCTTCTACAGTTTCTGGGGGACAGGAACTGGAGATAGTGCTCAGCATGTGCTTTTGGTTCAGGGTTTCCTGGACACACAGACTGTCCCCCAAAGCTGAAGAGTGAGCCTTCCTGAAGCTGAGATGTTCCTATGTAGCACTTGGGCTTGACAAATCAAGCTGTCTGTCACAGATGTCAGTCTCCCAAACAGGTACCTGTCTATAGGCTCCTGAGTATCCCAAAGGCATAGCAGCTAGCTTCTGTTCGAGCAAGTGATCCGGGAGCAAGAAAGAGGGCGTTGAGGGGCCTGTGTTCTGGGCTCAGAAGCAGCATTGTCACTTTGACTCTGCTGCTCATTACAAGTAGCTCCTTGGGTCCTAGGATGGGTGGGTTCTGCCTTTCAAGCAAGTGTCAGAGTCTGTGGACATGTTTTAAACAGTTAGCCAGCCTAGTCCAGGAACAGCCCTGGGGGCTTCTCTCAGACCAAGTGGCCGCTCCCAGCACAGGTTTGGCACCACTCACCACCTGAGTCTGGAAGGAAGCATGGAGAATGAGAACAATCTGTGTATTGTTTTTTGCCCAGCCTAGACTCTTGGGGACCTGGGAGGCCTGAGTCTAGAGCCTCGGGTCAGGTAATGCTGGACTGCCACTCAGTTAAGGATGTGAAGGGTGTGGTCTGACCTGTAGGGCTGGGGAAGCTCGTCATCTGCCTTCATTTTGGTCTGTTTCTGCCTCTGATTCTAGGCCATTTTAGAGGAAAACAAGGAGAAACTGCCGCTCACCATTAGCCCAGTGGCACGTCCCCAGGGCCACATCTTCAGGTACATAGCCCTTGTTCTCTGCTCTCACTGAGACTTACCTTCAATCACTGCCATTCCCAGGTCCCAGATCAAGTCAGTGGCCTAGACAGGCCTTGGAATCCAGGCATATTGGTGATGGTACTGGACATGGAGCTCTGAGAACCGCTGAGGAAAGTGAGAGGGCAGGTGGGGCTGCCTAGAGAGGCAGCTGTTGAACTTGCCTTGAGAAATTAGAGCCAGGCAAAGTGGCACATTCCTATAATCTCAACATGAGAATTGGAAGCAGGAGGATTACCACAAGTTCTTGGCCTTCCTGGGCTACAGAGTGAAACCCTATCTCAAAGAAAAAGGTTGCCAGACAGTGGTGGCACACGCCTTTAATCCCAGCACTTGGGAGGCAGAGGCGGGCGGATCTCTGTGAGTTCAAAGCCAGCTTGGTCTACAGAGCAAGTTCCAGGACAGCTAGGGCTGTTACAAAGAGAAGCCCTGTGTCAAATGGGGAAGAGGCATCCATACTTTCAGGAAATCCTGTCCAAGGAGTCTGAGGGTATGAGCAGTGACAGGGAGAAGACACGGCTATACTTCATGCCACAGGGCCTGGGTACAGAGCCGAGAACACCTAGTGCTGACTGAATAGGGCCTCTGCCTTCCTAGGAACCCTCTCTCACTCCAGGCCTCCAGTGCCATAACCATGGCTGCTTAAAGTTGGTTCAGCTAGTGGGCTCCATTCTGTCCAGTTCTGCCAGGTCCTAGAGATGGCCTCTCTCTACTGGATCCTCCCCCATTTGCCTGAAGCCATAGCCCTAGCCCAAGCAAAGGGGGTGTCTTGAGACACAGATCTGGCTGTGAACCCCACTGCTACCAAGCCTCTGTCCCCTCTGGAATGGACTAGATGGGGACCCAGTCAGAGTCATGTTTGTAGCCATTCTTCACTTACTCTCCTGACTCAGGCTGACTTACCTGCCTGGTACCAGCCCCATCCCAGAAGGCTAGTGCCTCACTTTGAGACCTCCCACTGCAGCATCCTCCCCCAGCTGCCACCTGCATCACCCTTATGCCCTGTGTGCTCTTTGCCTTCACTCTCTATTTCTTCAGAAATAGAGCCACCTATAGGCCCTGTCCTCACTTCTGTGCTGTGTTTGAAGTATGGCGTAAGACCTGTTCCAGGCACTTGTCTTAACAACACACCCACAGGAGGCCTGCAGGTTCAGGAGAGCCCTCTGGGGACACTAGCTCTCTCCTCACAGGCCGTGATCAAGGGGGATTGGGAAGTTGGTGGTGTCTGCCTAATGGCAGCACTTGAGGTGTCTCCAGGTTTTTAACCTCTTATTCAAGAATGAAATAAAGAGGTCAGTGAGATAGCTTAGCCAGTAAAGGCACCTGTTGCCATGTCTGTCAACCTGAAATCAATTCCTGGGACCCACATGGTAAAGGGGAAGAACCAACTCCCTACCACAGGTTGTCTTCTGACCTCTGCACACACACAAACATGCCAAATAAGTAAATAAATGTAAGAAGGAAAGTTCACACAGGTTAGAGATTAGAAAAGAATACACTCTCAAGACTGATGGGGTCCCAGTTATTGTTTGGGGTTCAAGAGAAAGTTTCTAGGGTTCTTCCTTTGTTGTTTTTTGGGGAGTGGGGGTTGAGACAGGGTTTCTCTGTCTGGACCTGGTTGTCCTAGAACTTGATATGCAGACCAAACTGAACTTCAATTTAGAGATCCACCTCCCTCTGCCTCTGAGTGCTAGGATTAAAGATGTGGGTCACCACTGCCTGACCTCTCCATTTTGACTAAGAGGCTTAAATTACTCTTTACTAACTGTGCATGTCCGTTCTCGTAATGCATTCAACCTTGATTTACATGTTGCCAAATTATTTGTGGGCATACAATGGTAAATAAAAGTCTCCCTAAAAGTTGAGGACAGTTTTGGCTTATTGATCATGTGCCCTAAGCCCATTCAGGCTAGATTGACCCTCCCGGGATATATTTTTGGAAAGAAATTATCCAAGTTTGGTGCCATTACAGGGAAGAGAAATCTGTTCCATTGACTGTTATTCAGAGTAGGGGAGTGTAGCCCAAGCCAAGCCGAGTCCCAGGATGCTAAGCTCTTTCTATGCTGGCCTGCCTAATATTCGTCTCATTTTCCTAAGAAACCAGTGTCTACAGAACACCTAAGCCATCCTGTTGTCCTGGTGGCAGCTGTGAGGCAAGCTCTGTGGTCTTATCTTCTATGGGGAACCTGGGGGGCATAAGTGTCTTTCTACATCTGGGCAGAGGAAATGTGACTGGACTCAGACTGCCAACACCAGGAATTCCAAGGGACTTGCTGACACAGAGCCAGGGTGAGCTGGAGCTCCCGCCTGCAGTTGGGCCACTGCTCACCCAAGTTTCTCCACAGAGTTCACTCCGACGTGAAGCAGGTGCTTTGCCACCTCACGCACCCACGTTTCACCTTTACTGAAAGCGAGGCTGACGCCGACATCCTCTACCACTTCTCACACTTCAAAGACTACAGGTGTGTACCTTGCAGCCCGAAAAGCCTCATACCCAGTGTCTCTGACTGCCTGCCACTCTCCCTAGGACCTCACACCCCTCTCAGGATACTAAGCTGACCTCTGAGCTGGCCATACCCACCTCCACCCACAGGGCACTCAGCCAGGAGAGGCCACAAGTGCTACTCAACCAGTTCCCCTGTGAGAACCTGCTGACTGTAAAGGACTGCCTGGCCTCCATCGCTCGCCGAGCTGGGGGTCCTGAGGGTCCCCCCTGGCTGCCCCGAACCTTCAACCTGCGTACTGAGCTGCCCCAGTTTGTCAGCTATTTTCAGCAACGGGAGAGACAGTAAGTCCCCTAGGCTCAAGGCAGGGGGGCACTCCTACGCACTTTGTTACAATGCTACAGCTCTGGTCCATCCTTATCCCCAACCTTAATCTACTAGCTCTCTTGTTCTGTGTGGGTAGGGGTGGAGTGGGGAGTGCAGCTTCTACCCAATACTGTTTCTTAGCTTCCAGCAAACTCCTGATTACTCCAGTGCTCTGTGACACTGGGTTTCCAATGTAGCTTTGTTTTGTTTTTTCCCAAGTCAGGGTTTCTCTGTGTAGCTTTGTGGACCAGGCTGGCCTTGAACTCGTAGAGATCTGCCTGCTTCTGAGGCCTCTCGAGTGCTGGGCTTAAAGGTGTGCACCACCAACACCCAATTAGTGGGTTTCCTAAAATACATTAGCTAGCCAGTCTGCCTCTAGATCCATGGGACACATTGTCTAAAAGATGGATTTGGCTCAACTAATGTCTTCCCCCAGGGGTGAAGACAACCACTGGATCTGCAAGCCCTGGAACCTGGCCCGCAGCCTAGACACTCACGTCACCAACAACCTGCACAGCATCATTCGGCACCGAGAGAGCACCCCCAAGGTGGGCTTACAGCTCCCCTACCTAAGAGAGGAAGTCTCATGACCTAGCTAGGTCCGAGATTGGGAGAGTCAGCTGTGACTCAGGGTCACTCAGCTTGTGTGGATCAAAACACACCAAGATAGCTGATCACCCATGGAACCCCTGGGTCTTGTAGTGATCCTGTAGGGATGGGCCATCCAGTGGCTGTGTGGAACAGTTCCTTAAGACACAAGGTTTTCCTGGGTCATAACTACAGTGGTGGCAACTTTGTCATTGTGAGGACTTGAGGCAGTTGGTGGGAGTGGATAGAATTATTGGTGAGAATTCCTCCTTTTAAAACCTGGAAACTAGGGCTAAGAAGATGGCTCGGTGGGTAAAGAAAGTGCTTGCTTTGTAAGCATGACAACCAGAGATCAGTCTCTATAATCCATTGGGGGGGAGGGAGGTCAAAAAGAGCCGAGCATAGTAAGCCTAGCCAGCTTGTCACACCAATGAAAGACCCTGTCTTTAAAAAAAAAAAAGAAAGAAAGAAAGAAAAAAAGATCAATATGGATAACACCTGAGGAATGGTAGCCAAGGTTGGGCTCTAGCATACACACACATGCACACACATACAAATGCTGAAACCTGGTGGGATGGTTTTTTGTTTTTGTTTTTTTTTTTTCTTTAAATAGAAAGGGTAGGAATTAGAGAGATGGAGCAGTGGTTAAGAACACCTGCTACTCTGGCAGAAGACCCAGGTTCTGTCCCCAGAACTCACATAGTGGCTCACATCTGTCTGTAACACCAGTTCAGTACATCTAATACTCTCTTCTGGCCTCTGGATGCTGCATGTGTGTGGTACACATACATATATGCAGACAAACACTCTATTTTTGTTTTTTTTTTTTAATTTATTTTATTTTATGTGCATTGGTGTGAAGATGTCAGGTTCCCTGGAAATGGAGATACAGACAGTTGTAAGTTGCCATGTGGATGCTGGGAATTGAACCCAGGTCCTCTGGAAGAGCAGCCAGTGCTCTTAACTGCTGAACAATCTCTCCAGCCCCCAGACAAACACTCTTACACATAAAAATAAATAAGTCTTAAAGTATAAAATAGGGATGAACATAAAGAATTTGCTGTGCCTTAGCTAGAGTTTGAAAATGCAGAAGTAGAGGACAGCTGTAGCTGGCCATGCTGATGTTGTGTGCAGACCCGAAGGAGACTCCCCTGTCGTGGAGCTCAGAGTGCAGGAGCGCCCAGGTGAGGTGGGAGCTGCTGGCAAGTCCACATCTGTCCTCCAGGTTGTGTCCAAGTACATTGAAAGTCCCGTCTTGTTCCTTCGAGAAGATGTGGGGAATGTCAAATTTGACATCCGCTATGTTGTGCTCCTGCGTTCGGTGAAGCCACTTAGCTTGTTCGTGTATGACGTGTTCTGGCTACGCTTCTCCAATAGGTGAGTGGGACAGGCCGGGGCCAAGGTGCTGAGGGCAGGGTAGGGAAGGGGCTAGACAAGGAAACCCTGTGCACCTGAAAGCTTACATTGGACTCCATCCGCCACATCACATAGCCCACAGCTTCTCAAGTGTTCAGTGACTTTATTGCTATAATGAATGTGACACTCCAGTGAGCTGAACATTAACACAGAGTCATGATGATGTGTGTGGCTTACAGAGAATCTCCACAGCACACCACTGGTCTTGACTCCAACTTGGACTGAGGAGCTGTCCCAGCCCACAGACAAGGGAGCAATGTACCACAGCCACAGCCAGCAGTGCATGGCTGCTCTCCAGGGAGCTTGTCTGTCCACTTGTTTCACAGGCCTTTCGCACTCAATGACCTAGACGACTATGAGAAGCATTTCACTGTCATGAACTATGACCCTGATGTGGTGCTGAAGCAGGTAAGCCCTAGTGGGGCCCAAGAGCAAGTCTAGTTTCTGGCTATTACAGTCAGGCCCTGTGTCTTCTCAGGAAGTCTTCCCCACGGTGCTAAAGAGCACCCAGTATGCCGGGCGGTGGTGGCACACACCTTTAATCCCAGCACTCTGGAGGCAGAGGCAGGAGGATCTCTGTGAGTTTGAGACCAGCCTGGTCTACAAGAGCTAGTTCCAGGGCAGCCTCCAAAGCCACAAAGAAACCCTGTCTCGGGGGAAAAAAAAAAAAAAAAAAAAAAAAGATCACCCAGTGTAGAAAATGGAGGAGCAGGGTTTCCTGGTCCTAAGACTAGTCAGTGGAATGAAATCTCCATGGGCACAATGGAGTAATAGTGCCATCTGCATGCCAGTGCTAAAGGCATTGAAGCAGACAGACTAGGCCAGAAATGTACCTAGGACAGTAGGGTGTTGGCACCAGGTCCTGACTCTGGGTGTGGCGGGGGCGGGGGGGGGGGGGGGGAGTTAGACTGCTGGATTTATTACATCTGGGACCTCTCTGACCTGATGACTGGAGTGTAAGGAGTGTAAGCTCAACCCCTGACCCTGTCTGACAGGAGACCAGGAAACCCTGTACTGTACCTCACTCTCCTCCCTTTCTGGAATGTGTGATTTTCTTTTGCGGGCACACCTTGGTTCTTTTTGTATTTATTTTCAGTTATTTATTTTTTGGTGTTTTTGAGACATGGTCTCAAGTATCCTGGGCTGGCCTTGAACTCTCAGTTTCCCTGCCTCAGCTTCACATGTGAGTCCTGGGTGCAGAGGCTGGTGGACGTCATAGTAATCTGGTTCTCACTGCAAACGGCTCTCAGAGCTGCCTCTGTGCCCTGCCCAAGCATCTTGCAAGTGGGTTTGTGAAAAAGGAGCTCACATAGCAGAATGCCTATGCTGACTCAGACCCTAAGTGGCCCTGTTGTTTCCTTTCCCTTTTACCTTTGATTGGGTTGAAAGCCAGGACCCAGATTGCCCATCAAGGCATTGTTGGAAGCCAGCCCTGAGGACACTGAGCTCTTATCTCTACCTCATGTTTGTGTTACCTGAGAAGCCCTTTGTGCAGGGACATGCTGGCTTATCCTCTGGGAGGAATCTGAGCCACTTTATTCAGATGTTTGGGGTGAAATCTTGGTCTAGAGATCTTGTCCTGGGGTGCTTCAAGGGGGGGGGGGGCACCTGCAGAGTGGGATTGGTCATCTCTGCTGCCAGTGGGCTGAGCTGAGCTGGCTATGACAGCCATGCGTGACAGCCTCCTGAGCCCTTGACCCTCTGTTCCTCACTGGAGCCTTGCAGCAGCCCTGCAAAGTCAGTGGCCTAGGCAGGGAGTATCATCTTTTCAGAGAAGAAACTGAGGCCCAGAGTGGTTATTCTGCCTGCCTGGAGCTTAACCTTGGTCTCCTGTCCTCGTGTGTATCCTGTGGGCAGAGCTGGACTGGACCCTGTTCTGTGAAACCGCTATCCTGCTTCAGCCTAGAGAGAGCTTCAGCTCCATAATTGGCTCTTATCTGTTGCAGGTGCACTATGATAAGTTCATCCCCCAGTTCGAGAAGCAGTACCCAGAGTTTCCTTGGAGTGGTGTCCAGGTGAGTCTTGGTCTCTGCCATGCTGGGGCTGTGGAAGCCACTCCCTTCCCTTACAGGTAGAGGAGTCATTTTCTCACTGAGACAGATAGAGATGGCTGGCTAAGACCACCCAGGCCTGTGACTCTGGGCCTGTGTGCAGTGCTTCTGGAGGCCCTTCAGAACGTTCCTCAACAGGAGGATGGGAATTTGGGGCATCCTGAGGTAGCCCAAATGCAATAGTCTCCACCAGCCTCAGAAATCCAAGCCCTTGGGGCCACAGGGAGTGGTGAGGGCTAGTCATAGAATAGGAAATCAGCAAATGTGCTAAAGATAGCTAGAGTCCTGCACTGGGGCATGGCTTGGTGATAAGTGTTTGTCTAGAGTGCATGAAACTCCAGGAGTTTGGGGACAGGCAGGATGACCTGGGCCTGGGATGACCTGGATGATAGGGATCAGGCAAGGACAGTGGGCTTTGTTAGTCCCAAAGTCAGGGTTGAGTACACCCTGTGATGGAGCATTCTATGTTCCCAGACTGAGATCTTCAAGGCCTTCATAGAGCTGTTCCAAGTGGCATGTGCCAAGCCACCGCCCATGGGCCTCTGCGACTACCCCTCATCTCGGGCTGTATATGCTGTTGACCTCATGCTCAAGTGGGATAGCCATCCAGATGGTAAGGGGGCTCTCCACACCAAAACCCTCCCCACTGCACCTATGCCCAACCCTTCCAGCAGTACCCAGGACAGCCCTGGCTTGCGTTTTGGTTTTGTGTGTTTGAGAATTTTGCATGCATGTGTGCGTGTATGCACTGTGTGCATACCTTGTATCCCTGGGGTCAGAGGACACAGGGCCCCTGGAACTTGAGTTAAGAATGATTGTGAGCCACCTTTGGATTCTAGAAACTGAATCTAGGTCTTCTGCAATAACATCAAATGCTCTTAACTGCTGAGCCATCTTTTCAACCCCATGGCTCTCTTTTTCACAGAACAATTTCTCAGGTGGTCCAGCTTGGGTATCCTGGCCTGGTCCACTGAGAAAGGGCACACCTGCATCAGAGCCCAGGGGGAAGGTGACAGACTGGGGCCCCGAGAACTCAAAGGACAGGAGAGTTGGAATCACCCTCCCAACCCTGCATGCTGCTCCCTCTAACCAGACTGGTCATTGAAGCTTGAAGCAATGTGTCCTCACTGCCCTAAGAGTAATGAGGTTCGGGCAGCTCACGTCTTTCCTTGGGGAACAGATGTCAAACCAGGAAATCCACACTATAATCACAGTTCCTGTCCCACAGTTTTCCCAAGACAGATGTGTATCCCAACCTTGCTGCCATAACAGTCCTCTGCCTCTCGGTTTTGCCACCAGGAAAGCGAGTGATGCAGCCCCAGATCCTGGAGGTGAACTTTAACCCTGACTGTGAGCGAGCCTGCAGATACCACCCCACATTCTTCAATGATGTCTTCAGCACCTTGTTTCTGGACGAGACCAACGACTGTCACGTCACCCGCATCATCTAGGTGCACAAAGCCCTCCTGCCAGTGCTCAAAGCTGGTTCTAGCCCCTGTTCATGGAGCTGCTTCCAAAGTCCCAGCCTTCTCCCTCCTCTCTCCTCCTCCCTCTTCCCTCCCCAGTCAGAGCCTAGGCCTAAGTTAGGCTCTGCCCTCCTGAGCCATGTTCCTGCTTCATATGTAGGACATCAGGTCCACACCATGTGGCAAAGCTGGACAGTAAGTGGTATCCCCAGGGCTGGATACTGCCCCAGACACTCTGCACACCTCCTAACACCTTCTGTCCTTTGATGAGCCTCCAGCTCAGCCAAGGGCTTTTACTCCTGGCATCCAGAGAGTTTGTACAGAGGAAGAGGTGTTCCACAGAAACAGAGTTCCCCAGGGGAGTGTTTGGGAACCCTGTATCCAGCAGGACCAGGGAGTTCTCTCCCAGAGTCTCTGTCCTCCTTTCCCATGACTGGTGTAAGCAGGGTATCAGCACCCTGTGTTGTACTCCAGGCCCCAGAACAGCCAGGGAAAAACATTTGCCAACCCAGCCTTATACCTAGGCATCCTCCACCAGAGCCTTCACCAGCAAACTTCCCAGCCATGCCTGCCCTGGATGTTTCCCTTCTGGGAAGCTGGACTGTTAGAGACCCATGGTCTCTGCTCTGCATGCTGGCATCTCACTGAGTTCCACTGTCCTCTTGAGTTGGTCAAGGGACTCTGGTGTTGTGAGGTTCCCTGGCAGAGTCCAGGAGGAGGTGACAATGGAAATGCCAAGGCTGCTAACATGGCTCTGGGGAGAACTTCATGTGGAGGTCAGGCTGCCTCTTGCCAAGGCCTAGAGTCAAAATGTTGAGAGGTAGGTAGGGTGTGTGTGTGTGTGTGTGTGTGTGTGTGTGTGTTACAGAAAAAAATGTAAAATGCTGGAATTTGAAGTCGGTTGTCATTGTCTCTGTAACTGTCTGGGTCCAGTCCACCAGTAAGTGGATCTGGTTAGAGTGGATGAGAGCTGCTTCTAGGGTGATCTGCTACTCAGGAGGGTGGAGCAGTGTGGTGGCTGTTGCACTTTTGAAGGTAAAAGTGACCCTCCTAGCATAACTGGACATGGTTCTTCCTGCCCATCTCTGGGCATGTAGGTCACCTACTAGTGAGCCTAACCCATCCATGTTGGGTCCAGCCACTGCCAGGGATAGGACAGACACTTGTGGTTTTTGTCTCTGGAGAGCTGCTGTCCTCCTTGCCCTTTTATACTGCAATAAAATATGCCTCCTTTTCACCTGGTCTTTTCTCTTTGGGGCGCTTAGAGGCACAGACCTGGGCTGGCATGACTGGTGTATTCCTCCACTGTGTGGGCAGAACCCAACATGTCACCATGTATGCTTTTGAGAAATGAGAGAAGACAAAGAAAGCCAGTAGACCTCCAAGCTCCCTAACCCAATTTGACTTCCTAGTTGACAGTCCCAGTTGCAAGCTGTAGGAAAGCTGTGACCTGTGCTGTCTACACTTCCAATCCTTGGGGGCTTTGGGGTTCATTGGCCCTGAGGCTTGGCCCCAACTGGTGGTCTTGGGAAATGGCATTTTCTCTGTGTTGTCTACTTGTTCTGGGATGGGAATGAGAGGCCCAAACTCACAGTGGTCACAGAGGTATGGGAGTAGTGAAGGACACAGGCCCTACTGAGTGGCACCATGTTAAAACACGTAAGGCAGAGCTGTCCCAGGGGTAAGACTGAGCCCAGATCCAAGGCCACACTGCTGCTGAGCAGCTACCCTACAAGGCGTCATCTGCTCTTAAGGATGAATGTTTGAGATGCCAGGACATTTGTTCTGCAATCTTACAGGGATGGCACTCATCAGGTAAAGGTACCTGCTGCCAAACCTGAAGACCTCTCTAGGACCTAATGGTGGAAAGAACCAACTCCCATGGATTGTTTTCTGACCTCCAGGTGTACACCATGGTACATGTGAGTAGGTGTATGTGTATGTACACACAAAAATATAATTTAAAAATTTTCCAAAGCAGTTGGGTTCTCTCCCCCCCCCCCCCCACATGCTCCAGTTGGCACAGTGACACTCAGGCTTGGCCATCAGCCAGAGACATCCACACCCTGACCACTTTCTCTGTTTAAAGGGTCATCGAAAACAATACATGCCCACCTTGGGCATGTGGAGTTGGCTGGAGAATCCAGGCAGCCATAGCAGTGCTGCAGATGAAGGAAGCAGGAACTCTGGAGGCCCCACTCAGGCTCCAGGGAGATGCCAATTGCTGACCACAAACCGAAGTCTACCAACCTTCTCTTATCCTACATCAGCATGGCTTCCCTGCTGATAAGTGGCCACCCAGCCCCTTTGTAGTCAGGTGGCTGGAGACATAAGCATGAAGGTTTGAGGCCTCTATTGCAGGAAGAAACACAGACCAGAGTGATTTAAACCAGCAGATACAGTGTGTCCTTCTCATTAAAGGCAGCAGAAAGCTACTGTGGCAACAGCTGATGACGTCATAGAAGAGCGGGTGCCTCTCGTGGTGTACAGGGGAAGCACATATGTAGATGGCAGATGACCCCATTTGAGCAGAATTGCTTTGTAGCTGGCAGGTACCATGCTATGGAGCACTGCTGGGGCTGGATGACCTGTATGTATGACAGTGAAAGCGCTGCCAAGGAGGAGCCCCTCCAAGTCTCAGGTGCATTGTTCCTAAAAGTGTCTGGCATGGGTGCCCTGCAGGGACCATATATATCCATGAGACATGGAAGCAGGATGGAGGCTGAGGTACTGCCTGCATGAAAGGCACCTTGTCCTGTCTCCCAAATGCTGTCTAAGGAGATTATAGGTCACCCAAATGGAACCCTGGGTATGGGTAGGTGACAGCTGCTGGTCCTAGAACTTAACATCCTCTTCTGCCAGTTGGGGTTTGTGAGCCACACCATAGGTGTAGAAGCTGGTTGATACAGCCCAGACAGGCCCAGCCTCAGCAGGAGAGCCATGCTGCATGGCCATAGCCTCTGCTGTCCCTCAGACCAGCTGCCCCACAATGTACACAGTCTACTACACATGAAGTTAAAGACTTTATTTAGCTTTAAAAGCCCCATGTTCTTAGGGCATGCCTGGAGCAGTGCAGAAAGGCAGGTACAAGTGTCCCTGGATGGGACTTGGCACTGACCACCTTGACCTGTCTGGTGGCTCCCTGGGCCTTCAAGACCCAGGTAGACCAGCGGGCCCAGTGGTCATGAAAGCATGATGCCCACCATCCATGGTGCTTGGCTGGCAGTGCTGTGGTCCTGATGGACAAGGTGCGCTCACTCTGGGAACCGTGAGCCACCTCGATGGCCAGGGTTATCACGCCATACATAGTAGTTTAGCATGGTCGCAAAGGCCAGCCAGGCCAGGTAAGGGTAGAGCAGGCGGGCAGCTGGTGGACTCACTCGGTGCCAGGCTAGGGTTGTGGCTGTTGCTACCCCACTGACGAGCAGAAGGTCTGCCAAGGCCTGCAGAGACAGGAGATGGGGAGGCTAAGTCCCTGCTGGGTCTAGAAGTTGGAGATCTCAATTAGCCCTACTGTACCCCTGAGGTGTGATGGCTGCCCCTTCTCTCTGTTTTCAGCCTCAGTTTCCTTGCCTGTAAGACACTGCCTGATTGTGCCATGTATGGAGACAGTCCCAAGGGGACACAGCATGCTGAAGAGTAAAGCAGCAGCTGGAAGGCCTCTGACCTGAAGATACAACATTGTCAAGTACTGACCCAAGAGGCCAGTGTGAGGGATCAAGCTGCTGTGGTGTGCACACTATGTGGTCTTAGCTGACTTTGAACTAGCTTTGTAAACCAGGCTGTCAGACTTAAAGCAATCCTCTTGCCTCTCCTGGAACTACAGGCCAGGCATGTATCACAAAACCTGAACAAGAACATTTATAAGGAGTGGTTTTGTCCCCATGTGTCAGCACGCACAGCACCAGATGTAATGCTGGTGTCTCATGTCATGGCTTCTATACCCAAGATCACAGCCCCACCCACTTCAACCTGGCCCTCTGAACCTTCTTCATGGAGGGAAGGTGGACTGAGGCTGTGTTAGTACACAGGTCACTGTCACCTAGGCTGGCCTAGCCCTATCCTGGGCTCAACTGATCCTCCCACCTCAACCTCCAGAGAGCTGGGATTCCAGGAACCCCACTGTACCTGACTCATGAAACTTCTTTTTGGGGGTGGTGGGGGGGGGGGTTGAGGCAGGGTTTCTCTTGGCTTTGGAGCTATCCTGGAACTAGCTCTTGTAGACCAGGCTGGTCTCAAACTCACAGAGATCCACCTGCCTCTGCCTCCCGAGTGCTGGGATTAAAGGCATGTGCCACCACCGCCCGGCCCTCATGGAACTTCTAAAGGGGCTACAAACCACAGGCCTCCCCCTCACCTGGGATTCAATTTCACCTGCTCTCCCAGAGCAATCACCAATGACCCAAGGATCAAGCTTTGGCCATACTTACCCAGCCCATCTGCCGGGCACCAAAGAAGATGGGGGGCCATGCCCAGTTCAGAGCCAGCTGACCAGTGTAGAGACCCAAAGGGACCACAGCCTCTTCTGTGAAGCCTCCCAGCTCTTTCCAGACCATGTAGGAGCCATAACTGAAACAGACAATGGGTCAGGACATCACAGGGCAAGAGTGCTACCCTCCCAAGACCACTCAGTGACGGCTCAGGTATGCCCTGCCACTGACTTCTATATGATTCAGAGAAGCTGCTTGCCCTCTCTGGACCTTGGTTTCTTCTAAGATTGCTATGGAGATTAAGATTGCTATGGAGATTTGAATTGAGACCCTGAGTCAGTGTGTGGTTACAGGATGAAGGATGAAGGTAAGGGACAAGCAAGTAGCAGCTTAGTCATGCAGGCTCTTGGGGCCTTGAGGCAATGACTGCAGAGGACTTCTGGGAATGAACCACACCAGGCTCTGGTGTTGTACAGACAAACAAAATGATGTGGCTGCCACCTGTTTGTCTAGTCACATGTTGCTGTTGTCCACAGTAACCTTTATACATGGGGAAGCCTCAGTAGTGTGAAACCAGGCAGGGTTCCCAGAGGCAAGCAGGAAAAAGTTCAATCTTGCAATGCATGGGTTGGCAGCCTCGCCAACCTCCCTTTCCCAAGAGGGAAATGATGCTGTTCTGTCCTGGGGCCTCCCTCTGCTCGGGTGCCCAATACCTAGCTTGATTCCATGGGGAACAGGACACTGCAAAGTGGCACCTGCAACCACCTACCCCATGGCTGAATAAAGCGTGCCCCAGATAGGAGCCAGTGTCCAGCGAGGTGGATGCCAGGAGGGTTTCTGCAGGCTAGCATACCAGCGGAGGCCCTCACCGCGCACAAAGTAGGCGCCCATGAAGCCCCCCAGGCTGGGTGCCAGAGTGAGGCCCACAGCGGGCACCCAGGATGGAGCCATAGCTACTGCAACTGATGTTCTGTTAAGATCTGAAAGAGAACACAACAGGGCAGGTGAGAGAAGTTCTAAAGAACCATGGGAAGCAGCCCAGAATTGCCTTCAGCATCTCTGAAGTCCTGTCCCTCAGAATCAACCAGCCCACCTATTCCTGATGGGCCACAGGATCTCAGAGTCCATACTCCACATTCATACCCTGGCCCAGAGATGTCCCCAACACTCTAGACCAGGCTCTGTCTTGTTCACAAAGCTACACTCACATGGACACACAAGAAAACATTTAAGGCTGGGTCCATGTCTTACAGCTGGTCTCAGGCCCTCTGCAGCCAATTTCTGGGCTAGAGTCAAGACCCTGTGAGCTAGAGAATGGGGGGCCCTAGTGTGGAAGTCCAGGGCCCCCTCTGCCTCTGCTTGCTAAGGTAGTACTAAGCGGTCAGTACCCTGACTCGGACTCAGTTTCCCCATCAAAAAATGGTTCCCAAGAGCAGTCAACACTGACAGTAGCTGGAGAATCAGGGGGTGTCTGCTTGCATTAGACAAACTATGCTGGGAAAGTGGTTCAGTTGGTCAAGCATGTGCTGTACAGAGTGTGAAAAGTGGAGTTTGGATCCCAATACCCATATGAATGCTGGGTGGGTATGGTGATCCACACATAATCCCAGCGCTGTGGAGGTAGAAATGGAATTCCCAGAACAAGGCAACCAGACTAGCTGGAATTGGCAACCTCTGTGTTCAGCAAAAGATTGTACCTCAGCAAATCAAGTGTACAGCTATTGAGGAAGACAATGTCAACCTCTGGCCTCACTCCCATACACAAACGTGCATCACACACACACACACACACACACACACACACACACACAGAGAGAGAGAGAGAGAGAGGGGGGGGGACAACTTCTCACATACATATCCTATGGGCTGGAGATACAGCTCAGTGGCAGGTAGCCTGCAGTGGTTTAAATAAGAACATCCCCCATAGGCTTAGATATTTGAATATTTGGCTTTTGGTTGATGGTGCTGTTTGGGGAGGCTTAGGAGATGTGGCCTTGCTGGAGGAAGTACATCACCAAAAGCCTCTCCTACTTCCATGTGCTTTCTCTGCCCCATGCTTTTGTTCAAAGATGTGAGCCCTCAGCTTCCTGCTCCTTCTACAACGCCTGACTGCTACCATGCCTCCCCACCAGGATGGACTCTTATCTCTCTTATAAGCCAAATAACTTGCCTTGGCGATGGTGTTTTATCACAGCAACAGAAAAGTAACTAATACTGTGCCCAACAACAGGGGAGTCTCAAACAGTCCCTACATCAAGCTTCAGAGGACTTTCATTTGTTCATTTGTTTTTAAATGCCAGGGATCCAAGCCAGAGCCTCTCTTTGGGCTTACAAAGATACTCACTAAGTAGCCCAGACTACCCTCAACCTGATAGTAGTCCTTCTGCCTTAACTTCCCAAGGGTTTAGATTACAGGCAAGTACCACCACCACCACCAGTAGCAGCAAGTTTCATTAGCTGAGGTGAAACTCCCCAAATTTAAACAGACAATCTGCCTGGCCAACACCAAGTTCCAAGAATGTCCATCTCCCACAAAGAAACCAATGCCTGCTGGCAGTCTTTCCTTGCTCCAAGCCATCCCTGCCCATCCCCGCAACCAGGAACCACCACCCCTCCAGATCCCCAGTACCTTCTATGAACATTCTCTACCAGGTCAGAGCCTGTGTAGCTGCCTTCCTTCCTGATAACTCCGCCTTAGAGGATGCCAGCCTTAACCCCCCACCCATCCATCCCTGCAGCAGCACCTCTTCCCTCCTTCCCTCTCTGCAGTCTCTGCAGGCAAAAGTGCTCCTGTGACAGAGCCTCTCGTGCAGGGGCAGGAGTGGGGGGTGGGCAACAACAACAGGCCCATACTCTATGCCCAGGAAGTCCCCAAACAGCCTAACAGGATTGACCAATGTCTCTATTGATGGGTTTCAGAGTCAGTCAAGTCTTCCATTTATATATAAAGGGTGGTGTCTATCTCAAGGACATACCATGAGGACAGGATCTGGGGACAGAACACTGAACCCCAGTATCCTGCTGCCACCCTCTAACTGTCCCCAAAATGCCAGGCTGTGTTTATACTCTGCTGCACTGAGATCAGCATGAGTATTCTCATCCAAGCAACCCTATTCTCATCCAAGGTCACAAAACAGTGCAGTCGCCCACCCCACTTGAGACTGCAGGAGAAAGTTGGGCCAAGGACCTTGGAGACTGCCCAGTTTCTGAATCACCCTCCTGGAGGGGTGACAGACAGGGGTGGAGCCCATAAAGCTGAGTCACCCTGGGCTAGGCTGAGCTGGGTAGGAGATCAGCCCAGGGTGGAGTCCTGGAGTCCTGGAGGGTATAGAGGACCAGGGCAGGAATACTCAGAGTGGCAAAGCTCAACCCTTTATTTCAGTCTCTTTCAGAAGGCACATAACATCCAAAGCTTCACCCTGCCACCACCAGCTTGCCAGGGAACCTTGGGATGATCCAGGAAGGAAGATGCGACACCTAGATTTCCCCAGAAAACTCCACTGTGGTTATCTGTATGGGGACCACTCAATGCTTCCTCTAGGGGAAGAGGTAGCCACCTCTCCACTTCTAGAGAATCTTGGACAGAGGATGGAAATAGAGAGCAGACCATGGTTGTAAGCCTTCTCCACTTTTGCTACTCCAGGACTCCTGGGAAGAAACCAAGGCATCACTCACTGTTCAGTGGCCCAGGGCTTTTCCTTCATCCTGTCAAAGTTCTCTGTATTCCTCACAGTGGCCACAAAGCAGGGGTCAGCCACCTCTCTCTGATCCACACAATCTGCTCAGTACCCAATGGGGGCATATTGCTAGTGCCACTTTCCAGGTGAAGAAACTGAGGCCCAAGACATTGTAGACCATTCCAGGTCTGTGTCTCTAAAGGTCACAATGACACACAGCCACTCTAGAATAGCACTGCTTGGGATATAGCACCCTGGGCAAGAATCAGGCCCACAGGCTGACACTACTCTTTTCCCAGTGTCAGAAAGGTTTCAGGCCAGCAGCACCACCCTCTCCATCCTTGGTGCCATCATTCCATGGAGCCTCCCGCCCCATCTCTTCATAGGACAACCAGAGAGGATGCCTGAGCCCTCCCGCACCGAGGCTGGAGTCAGCAGCCTCCAGAGTGTTTCACTCCTGGCTAGTCAACCCCAGACCTTCTTCTACTCAGTGTCCCAGTCTGTGAAGCTGGGGCACCTGTTGCTCTGGGGCCTCCCTAGAGACTATGACCCAGAAACAGAAGGGAGCCAGCGTTCTTCCTTCCACTGCCTGAAGCTCCTCCCCATCCTTGAGCTTTCCTTCCAGCCATCCACTGCTGTCCCGAGGAGTTTTAGGGCTTTTTATTCTTAATGAGCCTGGAAATCCTCGTTATATCTTTTACCAGCCTTTCTCGTTCTGAAAGTAACCACAGTGCCAGCAACAGGTCGGTTAGGACCGGCAGGAACTGGTCATCTTGAGGCCTAGGGTATGGGGAAATGGCGTTGCCGAGTGGCAACTTTTTCAAACAAAGCAGGCTTTCAGGCGCCGCTTGCACAACTCCTAACAAGGGGACCGCGAACAGAAGAAGCTGAAAAGTCCGATCAGGAAAAAACTGAAGGACAAAGTAAAAAGCAATCCTGCTGTCTGTCGGTCCCATCCCTCAGGAACCCACTGTCAGGAGTTTCTGAACCCCAGCGCGTCTCAGTCCAGTCATGGCCAGGCACAGATGTGCAAACGCAGTGCCTGAGTGCTCACTTCACTGCGCAGGAGAGGCGGCCACACCGTGTGTAGGGGAAGCAGGCTTTGGCATCAGAAAGCCGGAGCGCAAGTCCTGACTTCCACACACTGCTAGTGTGAACCTTTACACAACTTCCGTTTCCCACGGATCCCAGTGTTCCCTTGCAAGGGAGGCAGGATTGCCAGCAGCGAGAGGCCCCCTCCCTTCTGCGCCCAGATGCCGCCAGCAGCAATCTACCAGGTCCCCACCGAGGTGCAGGACCTTGGTCGCTGTCCCCAGGGTGCCAACCACCCTGAGCTGTACACTCTCTCAAGAGGAGTTCCTCCCGCTCGGTGCCGGCCTCAGTTTCCCTTTTGTCTCCCCGCTGTCGGGGTCTCACCCATCCGTAGCCCCACTCACGCAGTTGCTGGCAGCTCCGCGAAGGACACTGTGCACAGAGGTGGTGGCCGCTGACCCCGCCCCCCCGCCCCGCCCCTCCCGTCCCCGCGCCACACCCGGAGGCACCCTAGCTTCCCATACCCGCCCTCTGCCAGGCATCCCTCTCTTTTTCTCACCCCATGGAGGGCCTGGACACAGAGGGGAGAGATTCCTGCTCTGGGAGTCGCCAGCAGGCCATTGTTCTGCAATGTCAGGATGTGGAGGCACGTGTTTGTAATCCCACCACCTGAGGCTGAGACAAGAGGATGACAGTGAGCTATTAGCCAGTCTGGGCTGCTTATTATGATTTATTCTTTTTCGACTGTGCCTGGCTGAATTCTACCTATCACCTTATTCTGATTTTTTTTTTTTTTTAATGAGGGACTGGGGATATAGTTCCGTGGTGGAGTGCTTTCTTTGCACGCACTGGCCCCTGAGTTCAATCCTTAGCACCATCCAAAACAAAAGAAAACAAACCACTTTCTGCCCCTTGTGGTAATAAAGCCCTAGGCACTATGCCTGGCCACACCCACTCGCTGGCAGCCCTCACCCTCTTCCTGTGAGTCAATTAGAGAAGGCTGGCTGGCCAACGAGCCCCACAGGGATCCGCCTGTTTCAACCTTCGGGGCCCTGGGCTTATAACTGTGCACCAGCGTTTTAAACACAGGTTCTGGGAATGAATCTCAGATCCAGGTGGTTACAAGGTGAGCATGTGACCCACTAAGACACCATCCCAGTCCTTGGCCTCTTGTTCTTAAACAGCAGCACAACAGAAGGGGTGGTTGTGACATCTCTCAGCACACCCCTGTTCTCTTGCCAATCCCTGTGGCTTTGACTGTGCATGCCTCGGGCATGCCCGTCACCTTTCAGTCTCTCTGTGCCCCTCTGGGATACCCTTATCTCCCTCCTAGGTGGGTTTCATGTCCTACTGTGTGTTTGCCAAGGAATGAATGTCCCCTGGGGGAAATCTCTTGTGAAAGTTAAATCCCCCTGGTGAAGAATCAAAAGGTGGGACCAGGTGGGCCTTGAATAGGGGATTAAGTTCCAAGGACTCTCTGTGTGGCCCCATCCAGTAGTGATTGGCACAGGAATAGATCATTATCCCAAGTGTGGGTCTGTTATCTAAGCCAGCTGGTGCTGGTTCTTGGATATGGCCCCTCTTGCCAGATGATGCCCTGCATCCCTTGGAGTCTGCAGAGAGTCCCCACCAGCAAGGAGGCCCTTGTCACACAGAGCCTCTGATCTTGTACTTTCCAACCAGAGGACTCTAAGTGGAATAAACTTCTACTCTATATAAATGACGCAGTGTGTGGCATTTGGTGATAGCAACAGAAAAGGAACCAAAGCATCTTCCCCCTGAGTGGTCCCACTTTGTCTGGGTTGAGCCAGACCTCCTAGACCTCTTCTGGTGTGCTTGCAAGGTGACCATATAAATCTGTCCTCCCCGTGGTGGACTGATGCCTCGCTAAGTAGGCCGCTGTCCTTCAGAACCCTGAAGGTATGTTGTGGTCAAGTGGCTGTGATACAAGCAAGCAATTGTACAGGTTGCTGGTCTGCTTGGCTGTTGATGCCACCTTGTTGCTATAGGCTTTGGATGCAATCTATCTGGTTCTTTATGGAAAAGCTTAAGTTTGGGCTGCAAAGTTTTGAAATTTTGAAAACACAACCTTTTATGTGAGTTTAAACTTAGCACATTGAGCCATCACCCAAAGGGCCTGCTCTTTCTTATTTTTGTTTTATTTATTTATTTACTTTTTGGATTTTCAAGATAGGCTTTCTCTGTGTAGCCTTGGCTGTCCTGGAGCTCAAACTCACAGAGATCTACCTGCTTCTGCCTCCCAAGTGCTTTTTAAATTTTTACATGTATGGGTATCTTGCTGCATGCATGTTTGTTCACCATGTCATGCCTGGTGCCGACAGAGGCCAGAAGAGGGCATTGGACACCCTGGAACTGGAGTTAACAGATGGTTGAATTGAACCCAGGTCCTCTGAAAAAGCATCCAGTGCTCTTAACCTCTGAGCCATCTCTCCAGCCCCCCTTTTTTTTTTTTAATTCTTGGTTTGTTTGATTTTGGTTTTTTTGTTTGTTTTTGTTTTTTTGGTTTTTCAAGACAGGGTTTTTCTGTGTAGCGTTGGCTGTCCTGGAACTCACTCTGTAGATCAGGCTGGCCTCAAACTCACGGAGATCTGCCTGAGTGGATCCTGAGTGCTGGGATTAAAGGCATGTGTCACCACTGCCTGCCTCATCTTTTAATCTTTATTTTGGAGTCTCCTGTGTAATCCAGGCAGGCCTTGAACTCATGGTCCTCCGTCCTGATCTCTCAAGTGCTGAGGCTACTGCTGTGCACCACCAGGCCTGAGTTTCAACAGCCCCTGTCATTGTGGAAAGGCCTGGTTGTTACTTGTCAGAATTGAACCCCCCCCCCCCGACGGTTTCCTGCCCTCTGTTTCCTCACTTCTCTTTCTGGAACACCTGTCACTCAGGGCCCTGGACTTCCTGTGCTGATCCCTCACTCCCTGGTCTTGCTTTAGTTCTTATGTTTTATTTGTTTGATGTCCCTCACTCCACCCCCACCTCTGAGACAGTGGTTTCTTCTGGACTTCACTGAGTGTTTCAGTTCTGCTTTGCTATTTTTTCCCTATATACGATTATATCATTGCCCATTTCTGTCTTATAAGCACACTGTCTTACCTCCTGAAGAGGTCAATGATAATTTTCCTTTTTAAATGTTTTACATATATATTTTTAAAAGATTTACTTATTTATTATGTATACAGTGTTCTGCCTGCATGTGTGCCTGCACGCCAGAAGAGGGTAAAGATTTCACTACAGATTGTTGTGAGCTACCATGTGGATGCTGGGAATTGAACTCAGGACCTCTGGAAGAGTAGCTAGTGCTCTTAACCTCTGAGCCATCTCTCCAGCCCCCATATACTTATTTTGTATGTGAGGTCTGTGGAGAGCCTGCAAAAGTTGGTTCTCTTCTCCCATCATGTGGGATCCAGGGACCAAACTCAGATTTCATGGCTTAGTAGCAAGCATCCTTATCCACTGAGCCATCTCACTGGCCAAAAAGTTAATTTTTAAAGACAACTATTTTCTTCTCTCCTCAGTTTCTAAATTCTGTATGTTGGCTTTCTTTTCTGTTCATAACAGGCTTTCTTCGGATGCCCAGGAATCCTTGGATGTCTTCTCTCAAAAGAAATGAACAAGACTGGATAGTGGTGGCACATGCCTTTAATCCCAGCACTCAGGAAGCAGAGGCAGGCAGGTCTCTGTGAGTTCAAGGCCAGCCTGGTCTACAGAGTAAGTTCCAGAATAGCCAGGAGTGTTACACAGAGAAATCCCATTTAAAAAAAAAAAAACAAGACAGAGAAAGAAGGAAAGAAAGGAAGGGAGGAAGGAAGGAAGGAAGGAAGGAAGGAAGGAAGGAAGGAAGGAAGGAATATCTGTGGGTGACAGTTTGTTAATTTAGGTTCTCTATTCCTGGAATATCAATGACTTCAGGATTTTCCTTTTGGAATGGTCAGCATCTCTACGACTAGGAGTATAAGGGTCAGACTTTAGGAGCTTGCTGGAGCAGAGAGCTGGAGTGGGGCTCTTCATCCAGCATCCAGTGTCAGCCTGCTTCAGAGGAATCCCCACATTCATGCCTCCTCTCCCTTTGACCTTTTCCAAACTGAAGCTCAGGTGTGTCCCAGGAGAGGGACCAGTGGCTGGGGGAAGGAAAAGTTTCTAAGGATCTAACCAATTTTTAAGTCTTTTTGCAAATACACTTTGAGCTTTCTTTCTACCATGTTCCTAGATGCAGCTGCTACTGCATGTAGCTAAGGTTTTAGGAATGAGTCCTGCCCTTCCACTTTCAACATGTCTGAAGACAGTCTGGGGGTCAGCAAGGACAGGTAACACAGCTTGTCTTCTTTCTATCATCAGGGTAGGAAGCATGGTGGCATACAGGCAGAAATGGTGCTGGAGAAGGAGCTGAGAGTTTTATATCTAGATCTGTAGGCAGCAGGAAGAGAATGCCACACTGGGTATGGCTTGAGCATCTGAGATCTCAAAGGCTGTCCCCGGTGACACACTTCCTCCAACAAGGCCATACCTTGTAATAGTGCCACTTCCTATGGGCCTATGGGGGACATTTTTAGTTAAACCACCATAGCACTTTTCCTAGTCAAAAGCAAGACTTCGAGGTTAGAGAAAGATGGCTCAGCAATTAAGAGTACATATTGCTTTTGCAGAGGACCTGAATTCCATTCCCAGCACCCTCTCAAGTGGCTCATAACCACCTATAACTTTAGCTCCAAATGATTCAACACCTTCTTCTGGACTCCATAAGCAGTCACACTCATATACAGATAATTAAAATTAAAAAATAGCCAAGTGTGGTGGTGTACACCTTTAGTCCCAGAACTCAGGAGGCAAAGACAGGCAGATCTCTATGAGTCAGAGTTCCAGGCTGGCCACATAGTGAGGTTCTCTATCTATCTATCTATCTATCTATCTATCTATCTATCTATCTTTTCATCTCAATATATGAAAACATAAAATAAAATAACAAAAAAGATGAACATCCTGGAATGCTTATTTGAGTTTCTTCAAACACAGTGAAATAGATGGTAGGATGTGGATTACTGTGGACTGAGTGATATGTCCCCTCAAGATTCCTATATTGAACCTTAATCCCCAGTATGATGGTATTCAGAGATAGGGCCCTGGAGGGTTGGAGTGATTAGGTCATGAAGTAGAGCCTTCATAACTTAGACTAATACCCTTCAAAAAAGATACTCCCCATCTATTGTGTGGGGATAGGAAAAGCTAGTCTGCAAACCAGGGAACAGACTTTCCAGACACGGCATCTGCAAGTGTCTTGCTTGACCCTGGACTTCTTAGCCTCCAGAACTCTGAGATATAATTTCTATTATTTAGGCCCTGAAGCCTATGGCATTAGCATACCAGCCACAGTACACTGAAACATACCTCCACATAGATCTTCTCATTGTGAAATACTGTGGTGTGCTTTGTGTGTGTGTGTGTGTGTGTGTGTGTGTGTGTGTGTGTGTGTGTGTGTGTGTTGTTTTCGCCTGTGTGTGTCCTGGGCACCTTAGCAGAAAGTGGCAGAAAATGAGAACAGATCAGAGTTCCAGAAATGGAATGTAGGGGTGAGGTAAAAATCAGTCTGACCCAGACTCTTCCAAAAAAAAAAAAAAAAATTATCTCTCAGAGACTGCACAAGCACAGTTTCCAGTCCCCTGTTCTGTCACTAACCAGGAGTCACTCAATCTTTGAAACATTTGTCTCCTCATTTGTTACGTGAGGAATTTTAAAAAGCGAACCTGAAAAGGATCCTGGATTTGGATCCACGGCACGAAGATGTATTGGCTGCTTATTATGGGCATCTAGTTGTGTTTTGTAGGAAACACTAGAACTGCTTGCTTAGTACAGTTGGCATAATCATGGGCTAAAAAAAAAAAAAAAAAAAAAATGGGGGAGCGTTTCGCAGTACTCTTTCACGTTCTACTGGACGGTGTTGCACATTTTAGTACGGAGATACTTATTGAGGGCTCACTGTGGAATGCTGTCTGTGGTTCCTGGGGAGAGAGGTTTAAAAAAACCCACAGACCAAGACACAAGTGCAAATGGTTTGAGAGCTGGGGTGGATCAGAAACATAGGAACTTTTTTTTTCTGGCTGCCTGGCGAACCCGACAGGAAATACGCGTAGGACCGCATCGCTGCGCAGCCGCAGTGCTCCTCCGTCGCCGCGGTAAAAAACAGCCCTATGTGTTTCGTTATGAGCGCCCGGGTAGCTCGGGCAGGATGGTCCTGGGGGCTCTGGGGACGCCGCGCCGCCTCGAGCCTCCGGGAGCCGCCGCCGGACGCCGTGGACGTGGCAGAACTGCTGCGGGACGCCAGCTCGGCCCAGGATGAGGCCCCGGAGGCGTTGGCGCCGCGGCCGCCCTCACGCTGCTCAGTGCTGCTCTTCCCCGGCCAGGGCAGCCAGATGGTCGGCATGGGGGGCGGCCTGCTTGGCTTCCCGCGTGTGCGCCAGCTCTACGAAGCGGCTCACCGGGTGCTGGGCTACGATCTGCTGGAGCTGTGCCTGCACGGGCCTCAGGAGGACCTGGACCGCACCGTGCACTGCCAACCCGCGGTCTTCGTGGCCTCGCTGGCCGCCGTGGAGAAGCTTCATCACCTGCAGCCGGCGGTGAGCCGAGAGGAGAGTCTACTGGGTCTGCGGGGTCCTCAGTGTGGATCTTACTGGTCGCCATTCCGGTCGTCATGATAGTATTCTAGACCTCCTGCACGAAACAGGGATCCCTGCTCCAGGGGTGTTTGCATCTTAGAAGAGACACAGTTCACAGTTAATATAGTACATTAAAGATGAATGTGTTGGGCTGGAGACATGGCTCTGAACTTAAGAGGACATGGGTTAGGTTCCCAGCACCCATGTGGCGGGTCACAATCCATAATTCCTGTTCCATGGGATCCAACACCGTTTTATGACTTCTGCAGGTACCAAGTATGTGTATCATGTGCAAATAACATTCAAGCAAGCAAAACATTCATACACATAAATCTTTTTTTTAATTTATTTATTGAGGGTCCAGAGAGACGGCTCAGTGGTTAAGAGCACTAGCTGCTCTTCCAGAATACCCAGGTTCAATTCCCAGTACCCACATGACATCTCACATAACTGTCTGTAATTCCAGTTTCAGGGGATCTGACCAGCCAGGGCTACATAGCAAGTTCCAGCCCAATCAGGGCTACATAGTGAGACCCTGTCTTAAAAAAGACAGAAAACGGCATGGCAGATATTACAGCATGTGACTTCACTTGCTGTTGAAACAGAGTAATACATGTTAACTGGTGCTGAGATCCTCTGTTTTACCTCTGCAGTCACCTTGTAAGATGGTATGATAGGAGGCTCAAGGTTACAGGAATGAGTATAGTCCTATGGCACATTTCATTTACTCAGTGCTTACTTTGGGCCAAGCCTATGCCGAGATTTTTATAGAGATTAGCATTACCTACTTTTAGTAGTACTGTAAAGTAGGTCTGGGGGACTGAAATCCAGTTCTCTGTGGCCCGAAAAATCATATTTTTAATGCCTGTACTTTTGGTTGGGAGCATTGGAAGGATGAACTGTAATGTATCTGTGTTGTCATTAAACTCAAAATCCTCTAGCTTCAGTCTCCCCCAGGGCTGTGATTACAGCCATGAGTGGTCATAGGCAGTGTGCATTTAACTTTGCATCCCATATGCCCAAAAAAACTGCTCTGGGCAGAGGCAAGAGGATCGAGACTCTGGGTCATGGTGTGACTAGGATTGGCTCTAGCCTGCCTTTCTAAGGGAGGTTCTCATCAAGAAAGGGCTAGACTCAGGGGTTGCTGGCCCAGCTGTGTGCTCTCTTCTAGCTGGAGTACCAGGCCAATAGAATTGGCTCGTGGTGACACGTAACTGCCCTGCCAATTCCCAGGTGCATATCCTAGGACTGAATGCTCTGTACCTTAGGGCTCAGCCTTATGTCCTGCTCTGTCACCACAGGTCATTGAGAACTGTGTTGCTGCAGCTGGATTCAGCGTGGGAGAGTTTGCAGCCCTCGTGTTTGCTGGAGCCATGGAGTTTTCTGAAGGTACACAGGAGTTTGGCTTGTGCAGAGTGTGTTCTTGCTGGGTTCAGTGGGGACAGGGGACTCTGTGGACAGTGGTGCTGGACCTACTCCATGGTTGTCCGGAAGGGAGCACAGGACTGCAGATGACCCTGGAGCTCAAGGGCCAGATTCCCCTGATCCCCTTTGAAGTCTAAAGGATTCAGTGCAGGTTTCCTATATAATCTCATGAAGTCTGTTCCCATGGCCACCTTCCTTCACTGCCCTCTGCATTCCTTTTTAAATTACATAAAAATCCTCTTTGCTGCCAGACCTCCGCCATCATGGGTCTAATGCATGCTCCCAGGAGGGCCTGTCCCAGTTGGTGCTGCCCTACCACCGTAGCGTCCCCACTTGGCTGAAGCTGACATCTGATGATGTGAAGGAACAGATTTACAAACTGGCCAAGAAAGGCCCAACTCCCTCCCAAATAGGTGTGATCCTGAGGGACTCACATAGTGTGGCCCAGGTCCATTTTGTGACTGGTAATAAAATCTTGAGAATCCTAAAGTCTAAAGGCCTTGCCCCTGATCTCCCTAAGGATCTCTACCATTTGATTAAGAAAGCTGTTGCTGTCCGAAAGCATCTTGAGAGGAACAGAAAGGATAAGGATGCTAAGTACCCCCTGATTCTGATAGAGAGCAGAATTCACCGGCTGGCTCGTTACTATAAGACTAAGCAGGTCCTCCCACCCAATTGAAATATGAGTCATCCACAGCCTCTGCTCTAGTGGCATAAATTCTCTTGTGTGCACAAGCAATAAAATCACTTTGAATAAAAAAATACATAAAATTGTGAGTGTGTGTGTGTGTGTGTGCACTGCCACAGTGTGTGTGAGGCAGAGGACAATTTTTAGGAAATAGTTTATTCTTCCTTCCAGCATGTGCATTTTTAGGATTGAACTCAGGTTATTAGGTTTGGCCACAGGCACCTTTACCCACTGAGCCCTCTTGCTGGCTCTCCCTTTGCATTGTTAAGGCATTCACTCTCTTCCTGTCACACTGGAAGGTATTCAGTGTTACATGAAAGAGTCAATGAATACTTGATTATTGCCTAATGTATGTATGCAAAGCCCATTCCCAGCATCCAGAGTTCGGGAACAAGAGCAGTTAGTACTCTTAACTGATGAGCCATTTTCCAGACTTTTTTTTTCTTTCTTTTTCTTTTTCTTTTCTTTTTTTTTTTTTTTTTTTTTAGATTTATTTACTTATTATGTATGCAGTGTTCTGTCTGCATATATGCCTGCAGGCCAGAAGAGAGCACCAGATCTCATTACAGGTGGTTGTGAGCCACCTTGTGGTTGCTGGGAATTGAACTCAGGACCCCTGGAAGAGCAGTCAGTGCTCTTAACCTCTGAGTCATCTCTCCAGCCCCCCAGACTTTTTCTTAAGATTTTTGTTGTTGTTGAAGCTGGACACAGTAGCTCGTGCTTGTAGTTTTGGCTAATCTGGAGGTTATGGCAAGATCTCTTGAGCTGAGTTTGGGGCTTATGCCCTTAATCCCAGCACTTGGAAAATGTGAAAAGGCAGGTGGAACTATGTGAGTTCAAAGCCAGCCTGGTCTACATATCAAGTTCCAGACCCACCAGGGCTGCATAGTGAGACCCTGTCTCAAAAAGGGAAGGAAAAGCAGGCAGACAGACACACAGAGGGAGAGAGCGAAAGCACACACAAGTGCCTGACTGACTGATCAGTTCATTGATTTTCAAGTCTGCTTTATAGTTCAATACAGGGAAGGGACTTGAACGCTCATTTCTTGAGAGATGAGACCCAGATGGCCAACAAGCACATGTTTAATAACAGTGGTCATCAGAGAAACGAATGTCAGCCCGCATGAATAGCATTTCATGCCCTATAGAAGAGGAGGGTTAAGGATGTGCAGAAATCAGCCCAGGTTCTGGCTTCTAGGAATATAGATAGTACAGCCACTGTATAGTTAAATTGTAATATCAACTGGCCATAATACATGAATCCAGTTGGTAGAAGAGGCAGAAGCTACTGGGGTGGGAGGAGGAAGAAAAGGGAATGAGGTGTTCTTGAGGGAGTGGTGCTGGACATTGAGCCTATGGCCTCAAGATGTTAGGCAAGCAGTCTGCCATTGAGCTACATCTCCAGCCCCAATGCTGGGTTTTGTTTTCGATACAGCATTTTTCTGTGTAGCCCCGGATATCCTGGAACTCACTCTGTAGACCAGGTTGGCCTTGAACTCAAGAGATCCACCTGCCTCTGCCTACCAAGTGCTGGGATTAAAGGCGTGTGCCACACCACCACCTGGCTTCCCAATGCTGTTTTAAAAACATATTAGTATTATGAAAGGGATAGGGATGTTTCCAGGTCCCACTGAAAGTACCAGTTTTGTAGTCTGTGTGCAGTTTACAGAATGACAGCACGTTCATAGGTGAATACTAAATGTCTTTGTGTGGCATCTGCCATAGTTACTACTTTACTACACACATGGGAGAGAGGTGTTCACACTTGCCCTCACCTTGCTTTGTCTTTTCTCCTGCTTCTCATCAGCAGTTCTTTCTATATGTGTGTGCCCCACAGTTTACCCAGGGCCATGGAGCTGTAAATCTCACACAAATATACCCATTCCTGAGTGAGTGGTATGCATAGAGAAGGTTGTGAGATTGGCCCTGTGAGTCAAGCCCTGGGCAGTTCCCGTGTCTCTCCTCATTCTGTTCAGCCTAAGGAACAGACATCAGGAGTGGACAGGGGTGTTGTCAATGGCCCTTCCTCTCCGTCTCAGTCTTAGAGCAGCCTGCCTGGGTGCAGCCCTGTCATCACTTTCCCGAGCCCATTTCTGCTCTCCTGCCTTGGCAGTGTTGGGTTCTTGGGCTCTGCATGGATTATTCATGCCTGGTTTATGACAGTCATGTTTCATGAAGTTCATGTGCTTTTTGTAGTTTTATGACTGCCTGTGTGTCTGGTGGTCTTGGTTGCTGTTCCTTTTCAGTTTTTCTTAAATAACAGCTTTCATGTTCTATAACAGCCCAGACAAAGTGGATGTTATTGTCCTGGTTTGCTAGCGGGAAGTTGAACCTGAAGGTGTGGCTTGCCTGACACTGAGTGGTTCCAAGTCTGTTCTTGTCCCCTTCCCTGGACTCCAAAGCAGGCACACTGATGTTTGATACCAGGAGATTTTAGGGGCTTTCTTGAGAATTGTAGTGCACTCCTTATAGAAAGACCGCTGGTCTGCCCATCACTGTCAGTAGAATCACTCACAGCTGTGACAATCAAAGAGTCTCCTATCCTTCTTAGGTTATAGATACTTCTATTTTTATGTGTACGTGCTTGCATGAGTTTGTGTGCACCATGTGTATGCAGTACCCAGGGCACTGAGTTATCTGCAACTGGAGTTGCAGGCCGTTGTAGGATGCCGATGTGGGTGACAGGAATGGAACCCTAGCCCTCTGCAGAAGCAGAAGCACTCTTTACTGCTGAGCCATTTTCCAGCCCTGGTTATTTGTGTTACTGTAGTGGACGTGCTGCTTTTCACTTGTTTCCTCCCCACCCTGTGGTTGTATGCACATGTGTGTGCAGGTATGCAGACCTATGTGCACGTACTAACAGGATAGAGATGGACAATGTGTTTCTTACCACTCATTCCTCTGAGTCAGGGTTTCTCCCTGAACCCAGAGCTCAGCTGGTGGTCTCTGCCTCTGTCTGACCCTCCCACTTTGCTGGGCTATAGGCTTACATAGCCGTACTTGACTTCATGTAGATGCGAGGGATTTGAACTCAGGTTACTCTATTCAGTAAGTGCTCTTCTATACTGGATGTGACCCCTCAGCACAGCAGATAAAGATGATTAGAACTGTGGCCCTGGGACTGGCGGTCAGCACCACTGTTACTATTTCCCTTGATGATGACTCACCCTCCATTTCACAGTTAGACTTCCAAACACACTTCTATCTGGATAGGTCTGTATGCAGTGAAGGTCCGAGCCGAAGCTATGCAAGAAGCATCTGAAGCTGTCCCCAGTGGGATGCTGTCTGTCCTCGGCCAACGTCAGTCCAACTTCTCCCTTGCCTGCATGGAAGCCCAGGAGCACTGCAGATCCTTAGGCATAGAGAACCCGGTGTGCCAGGTGTCCAACTACCTCTTTCCTGACTGCAGGGTCATCTCAGGACACCTTGAGGTTAGTGTTGGTGGGAGCCACCCTCACAGACTCTAGTCGGCTATGGAGCTGGGAGTCTGCATACCTCTGAGGTTCCAGTGGAAGAGCATGGCCTGGAAAAAATGGCCAAGGGCCTAGGCCATATGTAGCAGAGTGAGTGCTGCAGAGGGGAGCAGAAGCCAGGCTATCACCTACTGGTTTCTGACCCAGTCATCTGGCTCATGGGTCAGGTCAAAGGGCCAGACCACACCATGTCCAGGCCTTTCCATGCTGCTATGCCTGTAATCTGGCTGCTTGCTTTGAGAAAGGAGCAGTTTTCTGTGGCTTTGTCTAGCATTTTTACCTGGCCTTTTTATTTATTTGTTTACCTATTTATTTATTGTTTTTTTGAGACAGGGTTTCTCTGTGTAGCCCTGGCTATCCTGTAACTCACACTGGAGACCAGGCTGGCTTCAAACTCACAGAGGTCTGCCTGCCTCTGCCACCCGAGTGCTAGAGTTAAAGGCGTGCGCCACCACTACTAGGTACCTGGCTTTTTCTTGAGTGTCTGATAATTTGCATTCAAGTGCTCGGTTTTCTGCTGTCTGCTGCTTCCCCAAGTATCACTTACCAAGATATTCTGTGTATTAGCACTAGGGACACAAGACCCATTAGAGTTCCTATTGTCAAAGGAGGAGCAGTATAACAAGGTGACACCAGTCCAGGGACACAGTAAAGGGCAGGTCAAGCACTAAGTGGAGGGGCAGGAGCCCTGTGGAAGTGGCAGCTGGAACCAGTGCTACCTTGAGATGCCAAGAAAGTACAGCTAGCCTCCAAAGCCAGAGAAACCCTGTCTCAAAAAAACAAAAACAAAAAAAGAAAAGAAAAGAAAAAAAGAAAGTACAGCTAGAAGCTATGTCTAACTCCCTCACTGCCAGTCCACCATCTAGAAGGCATCTTTATCCCATTTCACAGAAAAGGAAGCTGAGATGGAGAAACAAGAGCCAGAAGTTTGAGTCTTTCTTTATAGCCTATGCTGGTCTTGAACTCACAATCTACACTGCCTCAAGCATGTGCCACTGAAGGCCAAATTTGAGTCCCAGTATCTGGGCTGAAGGCACATACTTATAAACCCAGTCCTTGGGAGGTGAAGGCAAAAGGATTTGGCCACAGAATGAGTTCAAGACCAGCCTGGACTACCTACAACCCTGCCTCAAAAATAACAACATATAACCAAGTGCGATGGTCCGCATCTTTAATCCCAACACTTGGGAAGCAGAGGCAGGAGGATCTCTGAGTTCAAGGCCAGTCTGGTTTACAGAGTGAGTTCCAGGACAGCCAGGACTACCTGGTGAGACCCTGACTCAAAAAATGAACAAAACTGCAAACACACAGTTCTCACTCTGGTGATTTCCTTCCACTATCTGGGTTACCTTTGCTAGGTGTCTTCAAATACTACCTCTGAACCTGTGAGCACTACAGCCCCTTGGTGACTAATCTGACGTGGTAGAACATCACACTGGTCAGTTCTAAGCCAAGATAGACTTCGTTTCTACTTACCAGGCATGGTCACTTTTTTTTGGGGGGGGGCAGGTGACCATCAACTCCCTACAAAAAGACCATCAGGACTGGAGGGATTATGGTGCAGAGGTTAGGAGCACTTGTTCTTGCAGAGGATCCACATTTGGTTTTCAGAACCCATATGATAGTTTCGACCATCCATAACTCCGGTTCCAGGGGATCAGGTATCCTCTTCTGTTGTCCTTAGGCACCAGGCATATGTGCGATATACATGCAGGCAAAACACTGGTGCACACAAAAATTAGTAAGTCAAAAAAAAAAACTGAAAAAGTGGACTAAGGTTAGAGCTGAAGGGTTTGTGGGCCACATGTGATAAGGCACACTTGTAATCTTAGCACTCAGGAAGCTTAGGAGGATTGTGAGTACAAAGCTAGCCTGACCTCTGTATGATGGCCTCGTCTCAAAAGCCAAGCAAGAGCTGAGGGTGAAACTCAATGGCAGAAGTCTTGCTTGGCACACAGAGACCCTTGGATTCCATCCCAGCACCGCACCACACACACACACACACACACACACACCACACACACACACACACACACACACAATGCCAGCAACAGCTGGAACCTTTGCTTCTATAAGATTCCTCTTGTTTTTCCCATTAGGCCCTGCAGTTTCTCCGGAAGAATTCTGCTAAGTATCACTTCAGGCGCACCAAGATGTTGCCAGTAAGTGGTGGCTTCCATACTTGCCTCATGGAGCCAGCTGTGGAGCCCCTGGTGAAAATTCTAGGCACAATTAACATCAAGAAGCCACTGGTTGCTGTCCACTCCAACGTCAGTGGGCATAAATACATGGATCCCCAGCACATCCGGAAGCTGCTGGGGCAGCAGGTGGTGTCTCCAGTGAAGTGGGAGCAGACGATGCACTCCATCTACAAGCGGAAGAAGGGCACTGATTTCCCCAGCACCTTTGAGGTGGGTCCCGGGCGGCAACTGGGGAGCATCCTGAAGAGCTGCAATGGGCAGGCGTGGAAGTCCTACAACCACGTGGATGTGATGCAGACCAGCACGGATCCTGACCACTGAGGGCCTTGAATGGAATGGCCCCAGGGTGAGCCCCATTTCCTCAGACTGGAGGACATTGGTCACTGCAGTCTCAGTTGTGGCTAAGGCTTCCCTCAGAGGATCGTCCTTGAGTGCCCCATCACATGACTCAACCCGTCCCTACACTTGATGCTGTCCGGCTGCTGGGGGAAAGAATTCCTATGCAGACGGCCTGTGCAGCCGGCATGCTACTCTGCCTTTGCACACAACCATGCCCCTCAGTGAATCCAGGAAGGGCTAGCCTGGGGCAGCCTTAGACTTACCCTGTTGGTGCTGTAGGCACACTGCTTGGCTTCAAACCAGGCCTGGTGCCAGAGGGGCTTATTGTCCCTGTGTCATGCTGTTCACCCAGGGCCGAGGTCATAGCTTGTTTGGCCTTCAATCTGTCCAATGGCCTTGGCAGCCACTTGGTCCTCTCCTCTCTAGACAGCTGGGAGATTGAGTGCCATATACTGTAGATATCTAAGAAGCACATGTTAAGTTCACAGGAGAAACCTGGAACATAAGGTATGGAATGTATTTGGGCAAGAAGGATGGCCCGGGACCCTGACTGCACTAGTCCAGCCCCAGTTCATTCATGACGAGACCCCCACCACCACCAAGTCGTCCATGGGACAGTGGCCACTGCTTCCCTCACAACACAGCTGCTCTGCAGCAGGAGTAAAAGAAGTCTGTGAGAGGACACATAATAAATGTGAGCGAGCCTTTCTAAGCTGCCTGGCTGGCTTTCTCATTCATTGATGCTGGGGAATCTTGGGAATGGAGCTCATGAACTTGTTTTGTTGTTGGGAAGGCCTACACCTAATCTGGATAGCCTTCTCAGCAGGGCTCTGTCTGCCTCTGGACAGGACCTGTCCTATTGCCCAACTGTGCCATTCTTGTGCAACTGTCCTTGGTACTTGCAGGCCTTGTGATCTCTAGATGGCCTGTGGATTTCAACATGAGTGCAAATGTAGTTTGCACCATCCTGAGTGAGTACATCTATCTTAGCTGAGGCAGGAGAATGGCTTTAGCTCCTCAGTTTGACATCAACCAGGCAGAACAGCCTGTCTGTAAATGAGTAAGATTCTGGAAAGCTGTCAGCATTTGCTTGCAGGGGGTTGGCTCCTGTGGTTGCCTCTTTGGGCCCCAGGTCTGGAGCACTGTGGCTTGGCTGTCTGCAGGGCAAATGTCACCTCGGAAGCTTGGACTCACCTCACCTCTCCCAAGCCTAACATGAGGTCAACCTGAACCAGGGCATCCCATATGGGATGTGGTCAGTCCCATCCTGTGTGGTCACATCACAGGCCCCAGATGCTCCCACAGCCTTGTCACCTGAGGGAAGTTGCCCCACTGTCCCAGAACCCTCCATCCCTCCTTGGGCCTGCTGCAGGGGAGTGGTGTGTTAAGAGTCTCAGACCAAAGCTGCTGTGGCAAATGTGACAAGTGTCCATCCCCACTCTTGAGCACTGGGGGCAATCCTAGTTCTGCTGTTAACTAGGACTGATCTCACTGAAGGCTGAATCTGGCAATAAAGCTTGGGGTTAGGCTCTGGTGTCTAGTTTTATGTCTTGAAAGAGGAGTACCCAAAGCAGGTGGCCTTTGCTCTTCCGAGCATCATTTGTAGGCCCGTGACAATGTGACAGGATGGGAGGTGATACCTACTGGGGACACAAGACTGCAAAGGGACTCAACAAGCATCCCACCCAGACCTGGGAAATTTGGGACAGCTCAAGGACACATAATGAGGGCATTTGGGAGGAGACCAAAGAAAGTGGCCCCTGAAGTCACAGCCACTGGTAGCTACATGGGGAGGGGTATTGCTTGGTGTCTGATGGGAACAGGCAAAGTTCCAGGTGGAGGCCTTGGTTGATCTAGAAAGAGAATGGGACAGGCAGGCCTGGGGGAGGTACTGAGCCCATGGTGGGAGTCTGGCCCTCCTCCCTCGGTGTTTCTTGTGCAGCACACCCCAACACCATAGCTTTTTGTGAGACCTGCACCCCTACCCCCACATACACACAGGAGGTGGGCAGACTTCCCCATTAGGATTACAGGCAGAAGGAGACAAGATGGTGCTGTGGAGCTGGGCCTGGTGGCACAGAGGCAGGCAGAGCTCTGAGTTAGGCCAGCCTGGTCTACATAGTGAGTTCCAGGACAGCCAGACATATTCAGAGAAACCATATTTGGGGGAAGAGGAATGCTTATAGTCCTTGGGTGCAGGCAGAATGCACAGGACTGGGGCAGAGGCCACCCCTCCTCCTCCACCATCTACATCCAGTGTTATGACAGCCCCCAGAGGACCTAGGGGGAGGCTGGCTGCAAACAGCACTTTATTGAACACTTCTGGAAACAACACTTGATTCACTTTATTGAACTCTCCACCCCAAGGAATCTAGTCCAGTAGATTCTGTGCCTCAAGGCTTCACAAGCCAGGGGTGTGGCCAGCACTCCCCCCCACTGGTGGCCACAGGACCAGCCTGCGGAGAAAAGGCAGGCAGGGGTCAAGAGAGGGGCCAGCCAGGCCTCAGGGGCATTTAGCCAGTAATGCCCCTGAGCTATAGTGAATTCATTTGCCTTACAAAAACCCAGAAAATGTGTATGAAATCTCAGCACTATCCTGAGTTAAATATAAAAAAAAGGGACAGTTAGAAAACACCACAGTTAGGGTGCCGGCACCTCTAGGGGGTGGTTGAGGAGCAGGGGCCAGCCCTGCCCCTGCTGGGCTTCACTGAAGCTGCAAATGCAAGGCCTCCCCCAGCAGCAAGAGGACCAACAGCACCATGGGAAACAGCTGTCCTCGGGCCTGGTCAGGTGACACCTATAAGACCAAAAGGGAAGGGAGAGTGAGGCCCAGGGACCACCTGGGGTGAGGAGACAGCTCTTGGGGACTGGGAACAAACATCTATGCACAAGTGGGGGATCTGGGACAGTGTGAATATGGTATTCAGCCAGTGGGGGTGAGCTGGGAGGTGGCCCTGAGACCATAGCTGAGAGAGGGTCCTGTCTGCCAGAGGAAGGGTCTCTGCAGCGGAGACCAGAGGCACTGTTAAGTGTGTACTTGAATCTCGTTGAGTTCAGAGGCCAGCCAAACGGTTGTTGCACTCACTAAGGCTTCTGGAATGGGGCAGAAGTGGAAAGAGGTGGGGAAGACGTAGAGAGGGATGGAGATTGTGGCAAACCAAACAGCACGGCTAAGGAGCTGCTGGCTGCCCTGTGGGCAGGGTAATGTAGACTACAGGCATCAAGGGTCTTACCCAGGTACCAGGAGTCAGGACTCTCCAGGACCAGATTTTTTCCCTGAGGTTGGTGAGGCCTCGAATCAGGCTTCTGAAAATCCCCCTGGCACCCGTCTGGCTGTAGTTGACAGCGAGTCTGTAAGACATGGGATGGGCAAGGTGATTACTGTAGCAGTAGACACTGGACACCTACATGTGTGACTCATTACAGCACGGCGCACAGAGCCTCTGTGCCCCTCGGACATCCTACTCTCTCCACTACGAAAGTCATCTCTTCCCAGACTGCCTTCTGGGTCTCTGCCCGGAGCTGACCACAAGGAACATCCACCCTGAAGGACCCTGAGTAGTCTGTCTTCCTGGGAGACCAACTGAGGGGCTGCCTCTGGGGCCAAGCCCACACTGCCCTGGCAGTTGGGACCTCTCAGGACTGCTGTCCAACTTGACAAAGGGTGATGCTTGATCTACTGTTGAAGCCAGAGGGAAGGCTTGGGGACCCAGGTGGGGGCTGGGAAGTGAAGGATTTCAAGCTTGTCCGGGGACTCCTATACTTCTTTAAGGTTTGCAGGATGCCCTTAGAGTCCAGCCCTGTGCTGGTTCTGGCTCTGCATGTCCACCTGGGCAGCTGGTTACCTGTGCATGGCAATCCCAGGCAGCTGGGCCAGACGGGGCCCCCGAAGACACAGGTCCATCTCATCACCAATGTAGGCCAGCCTCAGGGCCACTTGGTTTCTGCAGGAAGACACAGAGAAGTTTGGTGGGGTTGTGCTGAGGGGCCATACCACCCACCCACCCAGCCCAAATCCTGTGGGACTCAAGGCCCAGAGAGAGGAGGCAGTGGAATACTGGGGGCCAGTAGCAAACCTTGGTGTCCCTCTCATCCATGAAGTACCCTTTGAAGTAAAGGGTTCCCCTACAGGACAGACCACAGACTACTGAGACATCAGGTGGAGGGGCCAACAGGGGACTCCCTCTTGTGGAAATCAGACACGCATTAATGCTAGGAGTGTCTCATGAACCTGCCTGGAAGCCAGGGATAACTTAGCCCAGAAAGACTATCACCTGACCTCCCCTGTAGAGGACCTGGCAGGGGAGGTGCATGGTGGTAACAGTGGATGGTAGGGAAGAGCACTGGGGGTGCTCTGAGCCCCCTCCAGATGGCTTCCTATAGGGTCTCAGTTTATCTTCCCGTTCCAAGACCTGCCCCTGGTTCCTAGTCCTGAAACACTTGTATCTGCACCCTCTCCAGATGTGGCTCTTGTCTAGCCACACTTGATAAACCAAATTCCCAAGTGAGCCAGGCATGGTGGTGCACACCTTCAATTTATAGAAAATCTCAGGAACTAGAGATAGCTCAGCAGTTAATAAACAGCACTTGTTACTCTTGCAGAAGACTCAGGTTCAACTCCCAACACCCGTGTGGTTATTTACAACCATCTGTAACTCCAGTTCAGGGGATACAACACCTGAGTTCTTCAGACACCAGGTATGTATATAGTGCACAGACATACCTGCAGGCAAGCACTCAGGCACATAAAGTAAATCTTTAAAAACGTAAAAGATCTCCAATGGAATGAAAGACACACACTTATGTGGTGAACGCATGTACACTGGACTGGCTGATTTTATGTGTCAACTTGACACAAGCTAGAGTCATCACGGAGGAAGAAGCCTCTGTTGAGGAAATGCATCAGTGAGATCCAGGTGTAGGGCATTTTCTCAATTAGTGACCAATGGTAGAGGACCCAGCCCATGGTGGGTGGTGCCATCCCTGGGCTGCTGGTCCTGGGTTCTATGAGAAGGCAGGCTGAGCAAGCCAGGGGAAACAAGCCAGTGAGCAGCTCCCCTTCCATGGCCTCTGTATCAGCTCCTGCTTCCAGTTATCCTACCCTGTTTGAGTTCCTTCCCTAACTTCCTTCAGTAATAAACAGCAATATGGAAGTGTAAGCCTAATAAACCCTTTCCTCCCTAACTTGCTCTTTGGTCATGGTGTTTTGTCGTATCAATAGAAACCCTAACTAAGACATACACACACTGAAACCAGCCTGATTAAGCCCTTTCTGGGGTTGGCCTGAACATTCCACACCAGTGACTCAATAGCTCACTGGAAAGTCCCTACAGAGGGGATCTCAGGGGCTGTCTGTCCTGCCCAGCTCAGCCCTGGCCACCTGCACCACTGATCCAGTGTCCCAGGTCTACTCCTGATTCTAACAGTGGTGACAACAGTGCCAGGAGCCCGGAAGGTCATCTGGCTTGGGTTGGGAAGTTTTGGTCCTACCTGGGAGACCCCAGGAAAATACTGCCCCAGGCTTCACCTCACTCAGGAATGGACCAGGAAGGGAGGAAACAGGCATCCAAACAGCCCCATCTTACCTCCACAATCAGAGTAACAGAGAACCCTGAAGCTGAGAGTACACATGGAGAGACTGTGTTGACCTGCCTGTGTGCAGGACTCACCATGACCGGTGTAGCTACTCTTTTTCTGCTGGAAGTGAGCAGTGGGTCTCATGGCCTTAGAAGGAAGGGACCTTGCCTTCTCTATCTGGACATAGTGGCAACAACAAACATGCCTCTTGCTAGTGAAGTTAGATGGTCCAGATTGCAGTGTGATGGTCCTGAGACCCCAGAATCACTGTCAGGAACCCTGTGGGGTGTGGAGCCTCCTCAACCCCCACCCCACTCTAGCTCTATACAGAAGGTGTTTCAAGCCATGTCCAGAGGAGGGCACTGGTCAGTGGGTCCTACCTGTTCTCCAGGCACTCCACGAGGTCCAAGTCTCTCATAGAACTGTTTTCTTCCTCCACAGGCTCCTTCATGCTGGGAGCCCCAGGAGCCACTGGAGGTCGGGGCACCTGGTCATGCAGGACAGTCTTGATGATGAGGTCTCTGGCCATGAGTCTTGCCTCTGACATGTCCTCTGTGGGATAAAATAGGCTCAGTATGACTAAATTGCTCAGAACTATGCAATGGGAGCTACTAGGGCTTAGAACACCAGACCAAAATAGGCACTTGGCATGCAGGGTACAATGGAGCTCATGGGGACTGTGAGGTCTTGGAATTTCAATGTTCCTGACCCTCCTCTGCCCCCAACAGGTATCACTGATCCTTGCTCTGCATCTCAAATTGTCTTGTGATTACTTCTGAATACACAATTTGCAGCAACTTTTGCTGCCCAACTAAAATGAACAAGTTATTAACTTAAAAGTAGTTAATACCATCTTGCAATAAAGTTACAATTCAAATAGAAGAAAAAAGGGAACAGTCAAGGACAGGGCAGCTCCCCTTCTGACTGTCATGAATGTAGGGGTGAGGGCCCAAACTGCAGCAGCCAGTCAGAGACAGTAGACAGAGCAGTAGAGAAAGCCTGGCCCAAGCAACTGCAGGACTGGGAGCCATGCCCTGCCTAGGGTTCAAATTCCCAGTTTCCAATTCCTGTGGACAGAGACTTCTGGAACCCCCCACAGTGGTGACTCACATTTCAGTAATGGTTCCATCTCCACTGAGGCAGGCTGGGTGGGACTCTGTGACTGACTCACCATAGTGAAACCCACATGGAACCAGGTGACCTTAGGTCCATGACATCAAGGCAATGATAGTATGGATCTGGATTAATAGCCCTACTCAAATGCTGGTGCACAAGCAGGAATTCAAGGGGACACAGAAAGTTCCAATGCAGCCAAACCTTAGTGTGACACAAGAGACCTTGGTTTTTTGTTTTTGTTTTTAAATTCGAGTTGGTGGTAGCACACACCTTTAATTCCAGCGCTCGGGAGGCAGAGGCAGGAGGATATCTGTGAGTTTGGGGCCAGCCTGATCTACAGAGTGAGTTCCAAGACAGTGAGGGCTACACAGAGAAACCCTGTCTTGAAAATCCACAAAAAAGTGGGTGGCATTGAGCAGCTCTACATAAGAATCCAAAATTCAAAACTTTGGGCCCCAACATCACACATGTGTGATGGTTCAGAGTATAGGAACTCTGTCCCATGTACAGAATCACTTAATGTTCCACATAAATTACCTTCACTTCATATGTGAAAGTGTATAGGAGAGGTACCTGAATTTCACGGGGAGAGTCTGACCTCAACTCCAAGACAGCTCGTGTGTGTGTGTGTGTGTGTGTGTGTGTGTGTGTGTGTGTGTGTGTGTGTACAAGTGTGCATGAAAAGGACAGAGGTTAATGTTGGTGACTTCCTTGATTGTCCTCCACCTTGTGTTTTGAAACAGGGTCCTTCACTTAGACCTGGAGTCATTTCTGCTAGCCTGATTGACAGTAAGCCCCAGAGATTCTCCTGTCTCGGCTGCCCCTGAACTATGATTGCAGGTAAGCACAGCCAGGGTTGGCTTTCTGTGTCTGTGTTGAGGATACCAACAGCCATCGTCTGCACTCCAGCCCTCAATATATTTCATTATATATAAGCAGATGATATCTCAAATCCAAAACTCTCTGGCACCCATCCCGAGACTACACAGGCCATGCTGGCTTGAGCCTGCTTCCCTACCTTGCACTAGGCTGTGTTCAGAGTGTGTGTGGATGCCTTTATTTCACCTCCCAACAACCAGGTTATGGGCAGAGCACTTGTCTGGCATGCTCACGACCTTGGTTTCATCCCTAGCAACACAAACTGACACACAAGAATCAACCTAGACATGATTTTCTGTTCAAAAAGAACACCAGGTCTTGGAAAAGTTCATGCCTGAGCTAAGATGGACAGTGACCCAAGTCTTCCCATCCCTAGGCCAAGACAGACCAGTGACCATTTGTAAAATGGACTGACTGCAGGCACATTGCACAAAGCCATCCTCCTGAGGACACCCAAGGCTAAACACTGAAGTGTCCCACTGATCATTCCCTGTGTTAAAGAAAGAGATGGCTGGAAGCCTAGGCTCTCAGGGAGTTAGAACATAAGCTGGGACCCTCCAGGTGTCTCAGGGCTGACCTTAGGCAGATGACTGTCAGCAATGCACCCCAAATGGTTGTGATCAAGGAGCCAAGTGCACACGAGGTGACATCATCAGCTACCACAGCAGGTATGGGGGTGTGGTGAGTGCCAGGTTTTGAGAAGCCATATAAGGACAGCATTGTTCTTCCTTCTAGAAGTGGAAAAAGAATACCCGTCCAGAGTTTCTGTCTCAACAAAGAGGTGGCTGTCTCCCCTCCTAAGAGGAAGGCACAGGGGAGGTTGACATCTGTTCCCAACAAAGACAGCTCAAGTCTCACAGGAGCCGGGCTGCAAGGATGAGAAGCATAAACACAGCCACAGCAGCCGCACCTGCCAGGCAACACCTTTGCCTGGAGGTAGAAGATGAGGGCTGCAGCGGGAGGGAAGTGGGTTCCACCTGCTCAGTGCACCTGCAGGCAGAGCTGCAAAGCTATCAGGTGGGAGCAAGCGCCCCCCACCCCCTCAGGCCATTAATCTAGTGAAGAAGCCACACAAAATTACCCAGCATCACCCATGTGCTCACACAGGTTCCTCAAAACTCTTGACATATTTGTCCCAAGGAGTGCTTGGCAGCAGTTAGAAAACAAAAAGGGAGATCAAGGATTTACAATATAGAGATACCAACAGGTCTTTAGCCAGCTTGCCTGGAAGCCACTCAGAGCCGGGATGGGCCACAATAGGCCCTTTCCCAGCCTGGACTTGCATTTCATATGAGCCATTCCCAACACTGGCTAGCCGCCAGCAATGTCATCATCTCCTAGGGACAGTCTGACCTCACTGACCATGCCACTGTACTGCCAGTTTACTGAAGAGCAGAGAGGAGAATCCACAGGAGGATGCAGAAGCCACAGATGTCCTACACTGGGGTCTCTGAGGCAAGGGCAATGTTCATCATGAACACCCAGGGGTACCTTCCTTCCCCCTAAGCCTCCTTCAAAAGGTCAGGTATGTGTGTCTCTGCAATGTCACAGACACCCACTCATGGTACTGTGGAATGTCAGAGCGGACAGACAGAGGTCAATATGCAAAAGTCACTAGTTCCACACACCAGACAAAAATGATGTCACTGGTCATGGTGCAATTTACATTTACTCCCAGCACTCAGGAGGCAGAGGCAGGAAGTTTTCTGTGAGTTCAGTCTGGCCAGCCTGGCCTATACAGTGAGTTCCAGGCCAGCCAGCCAGCGCTACAGAGTGAGATCTTGTCTCAAAAAAAAAAAAAAAAAAAAAAAAAAAAAAAAAAAAAAAAAAACAGTTGAACATGAGAACATTTTTATAGTAACAACAACCAAAGTAAATAAATAAATAAATAAATACATTTTTTTAAAAAGAAGGTTTCAGGTCAAGTTATCCTTGTAAAAACTTCAAAGAGAAACTCTAAAACTCCTACCTAAAGAATGTAAAAGAAGAAGTAGGGTGATGGCACAAGCTGTAACCCCCCACTCAGGAGATAGAGGCAGGAAGATCAAGAGTTGAAGGCCAGCCTGGTCTACACAGAAAGTTAAAGGGCATCCTGAGCTACCTGAGGCTTCATCTCAAAACACTAAAAATAAAATAATAAACAAGTAACATTAAAGATGCAGATAAAGAGAGACATGGATTTGCTTATGGCCGGGATGTCTTGGCATGGTACAGACTAAAAGCAATATTTGCGCGTGCACACCTATTAGGTGGTCTGGGAGCCTCTGCTGCCCAAAGGCTCAGGCCGGGGGTGACTCAGCATGCAAAGCCATTTCCCTGGGAAAGCAGACCAGGCCCTCATTTGCATCTGTCCCCTCCTTCTCTTCCTTGTCTCCCCAAACCCAGCTTCCACATCTCGACTTTCACCTCCACACCGGGCTTTTACCATCTCAGAGCAGACCCTGTTCCCAAAATGCTCCCAGGCAAGGGATGGAACTTCAGCCTTGAAGCTGGAAACCTGGCCTTCACCCTGATCCTTGGCCTGACAGCCTGAATTCCCAGCATCCCCAGCACCAGATGGCTGCTGACACTGGAGGCCTGAGAGAGTAGGCCCTGCTGGAGGGTCAGGCACCCATCTGTCTTCCTTAGAACCCTCTTGGACTCCACTGCTCTTCCATCTTGATGGGCCTGGGACAGACCTCTTATCTCAGGTTACCATCCTAACCCCAACATTCACCTTTCTCAACCTTGAGACTCAGTTTCCCTACCTGCCATTGAGTGGAGATAATGCAGCCACACTGCTTATCCTGCCAAGATCCCCAAAGCTTGCCCCTGTTAGAAGTTGATGGGTGTGTAATTGAGGCCTAATTCTGTTATTCAGATTAGCTTCCTCTGTGTCTAGTGTAACCCTTCCACCATCATCAGAAATCAGCTCATCTAAGCCTTTCCCATGAGCCTCTGTATCCACCTAAGGTCAAGAATCAAAATGGAGAGGGTAAGCACAAGCGGCTCTGGGGCTGGGTAGAGTCCCCCTAGGAGGGTCCTTGCAGTGGCAATGCCCTACTGTCTGTCAGTCATTCTGCCAGACCCATCCCTACCCTGGCCACACTGTCTCTAGTAGACATCTCGACTGACCTGCCTCAGGGCTGACCTGCCACAACTGTGTGGATCCCTGGACCCCAAGTGCCATGCTATAACCACCAGAGAGTCTTTCTTCCAACCCAGTCGTGGCCCCTTTTCTGACCACACCCAGAAACCACGAACAGGGACATGCTATGACCCTGGACCTATGCAAGGCAGTGCCCATCACCTGGGCATTCTCGGGAAACTGACCATTCCTATGGGTCCTGAAGAGCTCAGCCCAGGCGTCACAGTCCCAGACACTAGGAACCCTCAGAGTTCACCGCCAATCTCTTACTCCCTTTATGTCCACCCAACTATACTGAACATTGCTGTTTCCTTGGTAGTTTAGATCATGGGACTGGGCTGCTGGGTGTCCTTGGGCAAACTAGTAAACTTGTCTGAGTCCTGTGTCTTCTCACTTCTAGACTGGAGACACTGTTGTGGGGACCAGTGACACAATACACATTGATGGACCTAGCAGCTGAGAAACAGGACTGCTATTAGTTTCCGCGTCCCACCTCCAACACTGGACCTGACATGGAGCAGGTGTCTGAGTGAATAAATGAAGGCCAGGTAGTCCCAGAAGACCTAGTGTGACCCCAGGAAACTGCACCAGTTTTCATTACTTAGGTTGTTTGTTTGCTTGCTTTTATCTCCCAACAAACTTACAGGTGAATACTGGAATCCTTCCGTGAAAGGAGAACACACCTATCTATGTCCCCACCCAGGCTGCATCTCACAGTGACCTTACTACACCCTTGTGGTAGAAGATCCTGCTGCCGTGTGTCAGGATGCAAATTTAAGTTCTGACTGTGACATGCCACAGCTTAGATGGACAACGCAGTGAACCTCATGGACCAGCCTGTGTTTGGTGACCCCCCTGTGCCCTCAGGCTCATCTGGGAAACTGAGGATACTTTCTCCCTCCCAGGAGCATCTGGCCTGCAGGCATTGGGGCTTCAGTCCTGGCAGAAACTCCTGTGCTATATCTTATCTAGTACCCCTGACACCAAACAGGCAGGACCCTGCTGCTCACCTCACAAATGTTCAAACTAAGAGCAGGTGGGACCAGAATGGGACCCCAAAGTCACCTAGGTGGATGTAGCTGGGTGGGACCAGCTGGATATCACTGGTCTTCACCATCAGAGCTCCCAGACACTGCTCCAGCCCTGGACTATGAAGCTGGAATGTCACAAAGTACCAATAGCATACCCAACTTGAGAAAAATCCTGAACTTATGGACAAACAGACAGACCCAGGCTCCAGTTCCTACTCTGCCCGTTTTGTGACTGCAGATAAGTCGTCTAAACTCTCTAGACCCAACTGACACCAGTATCACCCCAGAGCTTCGAAGGAGATAAGATCACACACACACACACACACACACACACACACACACACACACACACTGTTGCCCAATTTCTGTCACCACGCAGGGCTTCCATTAAAGCTGGGTCATTGAGTTGGCAGACTCATAAGGCAGCTAGAAACACAACCAGTGAATGGCCAGAGGCCCCATACTCTCTCTGAACTGGCACAATCCCTCTCTCAGGAGGGATGATCGACAGCCACCAAAGTTGCACATGTACTTTCTCAGTTGTGGGTATGTGTACCATGTGACCCTGGAGGCACCCAGCAGCCCTGGGGAAACTTGAGTGCGCAATGAGTTTCAATTCTCGGCATCCATACAAAAGCCTTGTATGATGGTGCTTAGCCTGACTCTTGACAGAGACAGGAGGATCCCTGGGGCTCACTGCTCAGCCAGTCTAGCCAACTTGGTGAACTCCAGGTTCAGTGAAAGACTGTGTCCCCAAAACTATAGGGAATGACTGAGGAAGACACTCATCACTGACTTCTGACCTCCACACACCTGCCCACTCACATACACACACAGAACAGACTGATATAACTACTAGCACAAACTCCTCTCTCAAAGGAGAAGGGATAGCAGGATGGGGGAACATGGTAGTCATAGGAGGGACATGGATTTTTTTTTTTTTTTAAACCACAGATGTGTCTGTCATCTTACATTCTGACTCCGTGCCTGTGGCTGGCAACACCAACACAAAGAAAAACAAAAACTCTTGTTAATGGCTCAAACTGGTGGGAAATAGAGATGCTTGTCTTAAAGGTTTGGTTTTGTTTTTTGTTTTTTTGTTTTTTGACATCGGTGCAAGTCCCCAATCCTCCTGTAGGGGAAGCCACAAGACCCCCTTTCCCCAAGAACATGCATATGACCAAAATAACTTGCTGGTGGTGGGGTGGGCTGGGCTGGGCTCACTTCCCAATGGTGACAGAGAACAGTGGAAAAGGGAAGGAAGACAGAGAGGAGAGAGAAAGGAAGGGACATCTGTGTCTGTAGATATTGTCCAACAACTTGGAAAGTGGTAGCCTGGAAGTAACCTTGCAGGTTCAGTTCTAGTCTCGACTGCACATGTTGCTACCACCATCAGCGCTATCCCTGAGCAAAGACACCATTAGATTTATTTTATTCTGTGTGTTTTGCCTGCATGTATGTGCACCCTGCAGGTGCAATGCCCGTGCAGGCCAGAAGAGAGAATTGGGCCCCCATGGAATTGTAGTTACTGGTGGTTGTGAGTTGCCTGCCATGGATACAGATATTCACATTTCCCAGATAACAGAGATGTTCATTGTTATCTGTAAATGAAACCTTATGGAAGAAAGATCTAGAAACAAACCTTTGAAGGCAATGGAGTTATACATGTGATTGGCTGGGAATGGGGAGCAGTCTGGAGCTTTATACAGATAATGTAAACTTTTTTTCCCAGACGAAGTACCCTGTGTTTCAAGGCTGGCTTTGAACTCAAAAATATAACTTAGGGTGACTTTGAACTTCTGATCCTCTACCTCCAGATTCCAGACACACTCTACTATATCCAGTTTGATTCAATACAGAGAAAAGAACCCAGACTTCACAGATGCTAGGCAAGCACTCTACCACATAAGCCACATTCCCAGCCCCAAGTTTAAAAGTTTGACAACTGCGTATCATGCCTGACCTCAGCATCTAGCTGCTCTCAGATCTTTAATTTGCCCCTGAGAAATGCAGGAAAGAAAATTTGACTGGGTAGGGGAAAATGTCCACCTGGGTTCTGTTTCCTTCTCTATCCTTCTTGCCAGGCATGTGACAGGAGACCCACAAGTATTCTGATTAACATGTGTTTCTCTGGTGGAAACCCCCTTGTCAAGACTGACCTTTGGACCCCTGGGCTCTGTGTGACTTTGGACAGATTCCTTAGGCCTCCTGGACCCCTAATTCTTTATTAAGGAAGAAAAAGAGGCTCGGGGTATGTTTGGCTGGTTAATCCTCCCTGAGAATACTGCAGTCTGATGCTCCAACTCCATGGTAGAGCACCTGACCAGTACAGTCAAGACCCTGAGTTCCACCCCCAGCTCCACCATAGAAAAATCCTAAAAAGTACTCCAACTGGCATAGGAAGTATGACAACATAACAATTCTCCTGACTGAGTCTGGAATCACCAAATAAACAAAACACACACAAAAAAACAAAGCCAGAACTCTGTGCTTTTCTGTCTCCATTAGAGAAGGACAGAGTGACAAGCTACCACCTCCCCTTCAGCTTCTAAATTCTTCGTATGTTTTGGAATGTTCAAGACTGAGCATGAAGCACCAGTCCCTACTGGGCTTCTCTGGGAGGCGAACTCCATCCTCCCCCTTCCTTCTGATGGTGTTGGGCTCTTACCCAGACCCTTTCTCTAAGCCTTCAGCATTCCATGCTCCAGGTAGGCCAGAGAACCCGCTTGTTCCTCAGCCCTCCCATCTCCAGGACAGAATTCAACTTCTCCTCACCCTGTTGTCCCAGCATCTTGGGTCAGCTGACCTGGATTGGGCACTTGGCCCTCGATGGCCTCGATAAATGTTTACCTGTCTGTCTGCCCAGAGAGAGCCATGACAGCGTGTGGCAGCAGAGAAAATTCTCTGCAAAACAGGGAGAATGAGCAGTACACAGGGACAGGGCAGACAACTGCCCTTGTGTGGAGTACCCTAGAATGGACATGCACCCATGCTGGGCCATGGGGTCACCTATCAGGACAGGAGGAGAGCCTCACTGGAGGTGTGCCCTAAGAAGGAGTATGCACTCATTAATGGTCCACAGGAGGAATGTCCTGTCCATACTGACCACCTCTTGCCAACTGGATCTAGTTACCATGCATCATTTGTCCACACCTGAGGACTGATTTGGCCATCCCAATATATATCTGGCCTTGCCCTGGTCCCCATATGGGGGTGCTGTTCCATTCCAGTCCCCTCCTCATGAACATTTCCTCTTCTGCAGAAAAAACACTTGATTAACACCCCAACTTTCACTGTCTCCAGCACACAGCCTTTCACTAGATAGTCAGATGGGCTTTACTTCTCTGCCCTTCCCCACATGGTAAGCCTCCTCTCCAGCAGAGTAACTGGCCACCACATTTTCTCCCATCTCCAGAAAAACAGGTTTGCTGGGCAGTGCCCAGAGGGTGTTTTGTATTGTCACAACCCAATGTTGACACTAGGTAAATCAGCTGCCCTCTCTGTGCCACCCTGTGCCCCAGCCACCTTGCCTGTCCCTCTCCTGCCTGCCTTGAGGCCAACAAGAAATGGGGCAGGAATGTATTTGCTGACACCATTCCCCTTAGGCTTGGCTTCAGCCAACCAAGCATAGGACAAAGGAAGCAGCCACACACATCCAGTCCAGGCCCACTGCTTCCTGGTAGCCACTACCAACAAAAGCCGGGCATCGTTCACAACTTCCTTGAAACAGTTTCTGAATTGTTCTAGGCAGACAGCAAAACAGTGGCTCTCTCGTGGGTTCCACTCGGTCAGCTGCCAGGGAAGCAAGAGCCATCAATTGTCCATGAATGTAACAGACTCACTAAAAACAGGATGCTTTCCAGGGAGAGGGGGAAATACTGTCTGTGGCAGGGACAGTTTGAAGTCTCACGGGCCAATATGTCCTTCCAATTACCCCCTCCCTGCCACTAGAAAGAGGAGATGGGAAGGGAACATAAAACAGGATGGCTAGCTGTACCATTTCTCTTCTTTCAAAACAGGGTCTCCTGTATTCCAGGTCTGCCTCCAACTCAACATGCAGCCAAGAATGAATGACCCTGGTGGCGGTGGCTGTGCACACCTTTAATCCTGGCACTTGGGAGGCAGAGGCAGGCGGATCTCTACATGTTCAAGGCTAGCCTGGTCTATGGAGTCCCAGGATGGGAGCATTACAGTTATTCACTGTTATCCCAGGTTTATCCGGTGCTGGGAGTTGAACCCGGGAATCTGTGTATTATCCAGCCACTCTACCAACTGAGCTACATCTCCAGACTGCAGTCACTGTTTTCTTTGCTTTCGATGAATCCAGCAGTAATTTCATTACTGTATATCAACCACCTTACAGTGACCATATGCAGCCAGCCATTCAGAGTTACTTATTCCAAGTGTCCAGACTATGACAGGCACCAGGAACTTACCATTTGATGTTCCTTGTTTCACAGAGCCTTCAGACTACCTAAGTCAGGACACAAATAAATACATGAGGTCATTTCAGACAGCCAAGGGTTTAGGACAGAGCAACCAACCGGTGAGATGATAAGAAGTGTAGACATGGAGACTTCTCAGAAGTGTCAAAAGATGGAGACCCAGCTAGACACCCACAGGAACTGGGCTGTATCATTCTGATGATCTCTTATAAAGATCCCAGTGGTCAGGTAGTGGTGGTGGTGGAGTACGCCTTTAGTGCTAGAACTCAGGAGGCAGAGGCAGGTGTATCTCTGTGAGTTTGAGGCCAGCCTGGTCTAGAAAGTGTGTTCCAGAACAGCTAAGGTTACACATAGAATCCCTGTCTTAAAAAACATACAAATCAACAACAACAAACCTCCAGTGCTTGAAGAAATGTCCCTACAAAACAGGATCAACTGTTGCTGGGGTGGAGCTCAGAGGCAGTGTTGCTTAAAACACACAAAGCTCAGGGTCCCAGCCCCAGGACTGGAAACAAAACAAAAGGAAACTTTAAATACTAACTAGGGGGCAGCTTAGAAGATTAGTTAAATGAGCTTGTCACCAAGTTGGAAAATGACACTCTGCATTTTCAAGCTTGGGCTGGAAGCCATCATCCTCTGGCAAGGTACACATTTTGAGTTAAGAAAAAACAAAACAAAAAAAAGTAATGGTGTAATAGGTCTATAACCCCAGCATCTCAGAGGTAGGAGAATCGAGAGTTCAAAGACAGCCTGGACTATAATGTATGAGACCCTGTCTCCAAAATATAAAAAAGCAAAACCAAAGACAATCTTTAAAACCTAGCTGGAGAAACAGCAGCCAAGGTCAGCCCTGTGCCCTTGAAGCTCAGATGGTGGTGCTGTGGTTAGGTGTAACCTGAGGGTCCCCAAAGCTTGTAGTGTTGAAATATAATCCCCATTGTGATGTATTCAGAGAGGGGAACTCAACCTCTCTATGGTATTTGGCAGGTGACTAAAATGAGACAAGGTTGTGAATGTCTACCAGCACCTTTATAAGGAGACCCAGAAGCGTCACACATACAGGCACAATATGCGTCTTCTGCCAGTAAGACAGCCATCACCTCCTGTGACTCCTCAACACCGTATGAACCCAGAATCATGAGTCAAAAGAAATTTCATTTCTTTATAATTCTGACTTCACCTGAGGCATTGTGTTATTAGCAACGGAAAACAGACTAAGAGTCAACACTCAAGAGGCAGAGGCAAGAGGATTAAAGATGCAAGGCTAACCTCTGCTACATAGTGAGGCCTTACTTAAGAAAGAAGGTGCTGGGCAGTAGTGGCATACAACTTTAATCTCAGCACTCAGGAGGCAGAGGCAGGTGGATCTCTGTGAGTTCGAGGACAGCCTGATCTACAGAGTGAGTTCCAGGACAACCAGGGCTACATAAAGAAATCCTGTCTAGAAAAATAAAAAATAAATAAGGGGTTCAGTTGGTAGTGCTGGCCTAGTGTGCACAAAGCCCTGAGTTCCACCCCCAGCTCCAAATAAACTGGACACAGTGACTATACCTGGAATCTTAGAACTCAGGAGGTGAAGGTAAAAGGATCAGGTGTTCAAGACCATCCTCAGCTACATAGTGAGGTTTAGGCCAGCCCTGGCTACATGAGACACTGCCTCAAAACAAACAAAAAAGAACACCTCAAATCCTGGAGAATAGAGGGGGAGAAAATAGGAAAGTAGGGAAAAGCAACAGGGTGGGTGAGGAGCACAAGGGAGGTCGGGAGCACACACCTGCCCCAAGCAGGGCACTACATCCAAAGCCAGGCAACTGCCCCAGATGACCCTTCAGTGGATACTTGTAAAAACAGCAACAATAAACATAAAGAAAGTGCTACTGGAGGGCCGCCTTCAAAACATGCCCAAACGGAGCGGAAATCAAGGTACCAGCACATTACTGAATAGCTCAGCAGCCGCTTGGGTGGGGTTCCCTCACACCAAGCTAGATGGGAATTTATTTCACAAACTCAACAAACTGAGGTGCAGAATGGTGAAGGAGCCTGTAGGAAGCCACACAGCCATGAAGTGACCACTGGAACATAAACCTATTTTTCCATCTGAAATGATGACCTCCTGTCCTGCTCCCCAGAGATAGGTGATTCTTCAGTCTAGAGCAAGGTTCACTGCCCCCTTCGCCAAAGTAGGAACTGGCCTTCTAGGAAGCTGCAGCTGGCTCCAGGCCACAGTAACAGTGTTACGAACCACAGTGACAACAACAACAAACAACAACACCTTGCAGGTTGGCTCAGTGCTCTTCAGAGCAGCAATTAATAATTTGCAAAGCTACATGCATCTGCAAGACCACAAGACTGGAGGGCACAGCAAAAGTGACACAAGTGCTGAGCCCCCAGTGCTGGTTGTAGCTTGTGACCCAGGCAAGTGCACAGGCGACCTTCCTGAGAGCCCCCCACCTTCCAATGTACCGAGCAAGGCAGGAACCTCTGCCGTGTCCAGCCCGCCGGGCCCCTGCGCCTGGGCGTGGGCAAGTGGTGAGGAGATTCGGGAAAGTACTGGTTTGCACTGGAGTCTCCTAGGAAGACCCTCTGTCTCCCCCTCGAAGACGTGCGCCCACGGGTCCCAGCGGGGACAGATGCGAAACCTGAATTCTGTCGGGGACAGGTGTAAACCAACAGGTCGCCGCAGGGACGGTGCGAATCCCAAGATCCCCGAGGGAAAGACAGATGCGAACTCCCAGGTCCCCTCCCGACAGGTGCCGACGCCATCTTCCGCCTGTGGCCGGGTCTGAGCCTGGCCGCCCTACCCTGGTCGCAGCCGCACAGTGCAGAGCCCCGATTCGCTCCCTCTAAGGTTTCGACACCGACGGAGCAGCGACAGCGAGGGACACTAGCTCACCATGTTCTAGGGCCGAGACGCAGGGACCCACCCCATTGCACGGACGCGCGGCGAGGCACGCGGATACGGCTAGCACCTTCTGTGGTGGCAGCCAGGGAGGGGACGTTTCGGAGCCGGGGCCACCAAGGGACCTGGACACCGGTCCCCAACCTTCCAGCCGCTTGGTCTGAGGCTTCCTGGTGCTTACCTGCCCGGCTGCGCTGGAGTAGAGGCGGCGAGCTGCCCGAACACCTCTCGGTCCAGGCGGCGGTGGCAGAGTCGGGGGCGCTGGCCAGAGGCGGGTTAATGTGAGCGGCGGGCTGGGCCCTGATAGGTGGCCGCGCCCGCCCCGCCCCTGTCCCCTCCCGACATGATTCGGGATCTCCAACCCCACCAAGTTCGCTACAGAACCAGTGAAAGAACACCGTTAACTTGCAGATGCCCCTCCGTCGTCTGCGGACCTGCCGCGGTGTCCGAGGCAGTGCGTTAGCGAGCGCGCACTCAGTATCGGAGTATCTACAGACATTGCCTCTGGCCAGGTCTGCGTGTATCATCCAAGCCCTAGCAGCCAGCAAGGGCTGCCTGCTTGGTCCTCACAGTACTCTTAGCGCTCGGTGCTTTTTACCCTGACCTCTTACCCAAGTAGAAACTGAGGCTCAGAACGTACGACAGCTTGATTGGTAAGCGAGTGTGAAGCCAGTGTTTAAAACTCTGCGCTCTTTAGGTTGTCCACACTTGGGAGTTAGGTGTCTTTAAATCTTCACGAATGCTAAAACTCTTTCCCAGAAACCAGCCTTGGAGTCCATGGTTTCCCTGAGCTCCCGCCTGCGCTAACTTCCCACTGCACCTCCCAGCCCCCCCCGCCCCGCCCGCCCCCTCAACCAACACCTTCGGAGATCCGGTCAACTCTCCTAGCCCTCCAGCGAAGGTTTAGGGTGAAGGAGGGGATCACTGGGAGGAGAAATCTAGAATTACAGACGGAGTGGGAGGAGTTGAGTCTCCAGTTCTCTGGACCCGGAGCTCCAAGGTGTGTTGACCAAATTACAAAGTAACCATTATCTAGACAACAACAAAGCTTGTTTACCCTAGGTCAGCTCTTCTGGGGTAGCAGAGGTCAGGGTCTGGGGCAGGTGCTTCCTACTGGGTGGTTTACCAAGCCTTTGGCTTGGCTCTTCCCTCTCCTTGTCAGGAAAGAGGTGATTCTTGGGGGCTTCCTAAATGTTCTCCTGACATAGGATGACAGCCCCCCCCCCATATTTAGAGGGTCCAGGCAGACTTTAATCTCAGAGGCCTTCCTAACATGCCACTCTGACCTTCCAGCTCTGTGATTCTTCCATCACCTTCAAGCTCAAAAACGAATTTAACCCTGACCTTTGGCTCATAGGGATTGCCACAGCCTGGAATCAGGGTGAGGGCCGAGGGTAGGACAGGCCTCTCTCTGCCACTGCACTTTACAGATGAGCAGATTGAGACACTGAGAGGGGAGGAAATGACAGGAGGTCTCAGGGGATTAAGGCCTGACATGTTTGAAGATGAGTGCAAGAGCATCTGGAGGCACATAGTAAGTGTTCCACAAACATTAGCAGAGGAGATGGAGGAAGGAGGCCAGTTTGGGGCCAGATGGGGACTTAAGGGCCCAGGAGAGGGGTGAGTGAAAACATTTAAAACATATTTAGCCTGAAAGATCGGCAAGACAACATACTGATCAAAAGGAGAGGATAGGCAGGTGCACTGGCTCATCCTCGCAGGCCCTGCCGCCGGGCAGGCTGGGAAGTTGGGTGGGTTCTGAACAATACAACCAGAAACAGTTTCTTAAGTTAGAAAGAAAAGCTGGATGTGTTGATATGCACCTGTAATACCAGGACTTGGGAAGTGGAAGCAGGGGGGTTCGAGGAGCTCAAGACCATCCTCAGTTATACAGTGAGTTCCAGGTCAGCCTGGGATACATGAAACACCGTCTAAAATGAATTTTAAAAAGAAAAGGAGACAAATGAAGGAAAATGAGGCAAAACTGCTTAAATATGAGTGTAGCTCCCGGTACTCAGGAGACAGAAGCAGGTGGATCTCTGTGAGTTCAAGGCTTGTCTGGTCTACAGAGAGAGTTCCAGGACAGCCAGGGCTACACAGAGAAACCCTGTCTCAAAAAATCTACGTGGGAAAAAAAAAGAATGTGGCTTCCTATTAGTGGCCCAGAGGTCCTGGCGCAAGAAATAATAAAAGTGATAATAATGGAGGCTGCCACTGTCTGTCCCTGGGGTTCAGCACTTTCCCTCTTACCGTCCACATTCTTCTTTTTTTCTTCACACATTAATAAAAAATTTATTATTAGGGGCTCAGTGGTTAAGAACACTTGGTACTCTTGCAGAGGCCCTGGGTTCTGGTTCCAGCACCCACATGGTGTCAATTTTTTTTTTTTTTCGAGACAGGGTTTCTCTGTGGCTTTGGAGGCTGTCCTGGAACTAGCTCTTGTAGACCAGGCTTGTCTGGAACTCACAGAGATTCGCCTGCCTCTGCCTCCCAAGAGCTGGGATTAAAGGCGTGGGCCACCACTGCCCCGGCTACCTTCCACATTTTTTGAAACATTTATTCATTTTGTGGGGAGAGGAATAAGCTTGTGGAGGTCAGAGGATGACCCTCAGGAGTCAGTTCCCTCCTTTACCATGTAGGTCACATGTTCTGTCTGGGAGCCACTAGGCTATGCATACTGTAACCTGAGAGGGCCATGACTCAGGGACGCACCCCTTTCTTCTCTGAGGGCCTTGATCCAGAGGTGCTGCTTGCAATGGCCTTGGGGCATCTTAATCAATCTGGCAGCCTTCTGTGCCCTTGACCACTTGTCTTTTTTGTTTTTTTCCCTTGAGACAGGGTTTTTCTGTGGAGTCTGTCCTGGAACTCGCTCTGTAGACCAGGCTGGACTTGAACTCACAGACATCTGCCTGCCTCTGCCTCCCGAGTGCTGGGATTAAAGGCATGTGCCACCACCCCCAGCTGCCCATGACCACTTGTATCCATGCAAGGATCCAAAGCTCAGGTGACACTCGACAGAAGAGCACTTCCTTTAGGTCAAGTTTTGGCTTTGAGCTGACTTTGGATCCTTTGGTTAACAAATACTGATAGCATCTAATGCAGGGACACCTGCAATCCACATTCTACAAACTGAAACAGAAGGATTGAAGAGTTTCAGGCTAGCCTGGACTATATAGTGAAACCCTGCCTCAAAAAAAAAAAAAAATAGGTGTTGGGTTGGTAGAGTGCTGTCATAGCATACCTTTTACTGGACCTGCCATTCACCAGTGGGGCTAGACTGGCTAGCCAGCTATGCCCAGGGATCTCTCTGTTTCTGTGTTCCCAACCCTGGGATCGGGCCAGCACTGACACACCCAGATGTTTAGATAGGTGCAGGAACTGAACTCAGCAATGGCTTTTCCAACTGAGTTGTCTCCTAGACCTGTGGTTGCTCCTACATGAAATTTGTAGCAAGGCAAAGCTCATCTGTGAACAGAGGGGAAAGTAATGGAGACAGGAATTGGTGAAAAGAGGGCACAAGAGAACCTCTTGGGTGACATAGATGAGGCTACTCGGCACACACACAGCCCACCACGCACCGAGTCAAATGTGTATCATTGTGTGTGTTTTGGTAAAGAAATAAAAAATCAATACTAGATAGAAACCAAGCCCACAAAGGACAACAGATCAGACTCAATATGTTAAAAGATGAGAATTTTTCAACAAGATCCAGATTGACAGCTGCCAGGGAGACTCAGCCATCTGAGTCCATGGTTGTCCAGGCAAGGCTAGATTCACTGGTGACAAAAAGAACATCACAACTGAAAACAGTCCCAGCAGAATAGGCACTGTGGCTTGCTCAGCCATAGCTATTTAATAGTGATTTAATATAGATATGCATCAAGCCAAAAGTCAGTGGCTGGAGTGACTGAAATAACCTGTTTTGGCATGCATGGCCTGTCAGGGGATGGAGAACAGACCTCCACTCTGTCAGACAATTCCAGGAATCCAGGGTCCTGTGATACCAGGCCCCACAGCATCGCAGCATCATGGAGGCCTTGAGCAACAGGCTGTGGACGTCCCCTGGTTATCATTCAAGTCAGGTCTGGTGGGAGGCAGTGGACCCACATAGTGCAGACAGGAAGGAGCCCCAGCCCTGCGGAATCTCCTCCCATCCAGAAATAACATCCTTTGACAGGCAGCTTATCGGCGTGATAGCAGGTTTTCTCAAAACAATTACGGCCCCAGAAACTCACCATGCACCTTCAGAAAACATGGGGAGTCAGGGCTGTCCACATGTCTGCTCTCAGGGCACCCCTGAGACAGGCCTCTTCTGGCCCAGCTCCCCTCCTCTCTGACTAGGAAGGCACGGCCTGAGAACATGTTTACTTTCCGGCATTCACAAAAGGCCCTAAGCAGAGATCTGTCTCATAATGAGAGACTTTCTCCCATCCTCACAGCCCTGCTATCCCTGTGTCACAGAGGAAGCCCAGATCAGACAGGTCACCCTCAAGGTCCCACGGGAGGCAGGAACCAGCTTGTCATTCCTAGCCCATGGGCCTCTCTTTCTCAGCCTTTCTCAGCTGCTGCTTCTCTTGCCTCAAAGCATGAAGAGGACCAAGAGGGACAGAAGTGTTTCTGGACTTTTCCTCTCACAGGAAATCATCTATTTGTCTTTAAAGTTCTGGCAGGCATGTCTTTTCCTCTGTGGAAGTTTATATGTTACTGTGTTCCCCTGAATTCTGAAAGAAATGCAGATAGAGCTTTATTATATATATTTTGCAGTGTGTGTATACGTGCAGGCGCATATGCATAGAAACCAGAGTGGGATTTCACATGTCCTGCTCAATCACTCTGTCTTATTCCTTTGAATTAAGGACTCTCACTGAGCCAGGGGCTAGGTTAGTGACCAGCAAGCCCCAGAAATGCTCCTGTCTCCACTCACCATAGCACCAGGGCTACAGGCGCATAGGTGACTGTGTCCAACTCTCCACACAGCACTGGGGTCTGAACTCAGGTCCTCATGCTTGCACAGCAAGTACTCTTACCCACCAAGCCATTTCCCCAGTCCAAAGAAATGTAAATAAAGGCAGTGGTGGTGCCAGCCAGTGTGGATGACACAGGATGGGCAAGGCAGGGCACAGCCACAGCCTGTTCTCTAAGACCATGTGGATGCCACCTTTAGTTTGGGTATCCAGAGATCATCTGAAACATTTGGAATATTTGTGTCCTTTGACCTGTGTGTTTTAGTTACTTTCTCTTTTCTTTTTTCTTTTCTTTTTTTTTTTTTTTACAGGGTTTCTCTGTGTAGCCCTGGCTGTCCTGGAACTCACTCTGTAGACCAAGCTGGCCTCGAACTCTGCCTGCCTCTGTGTCCTGAGTGCTCAGATTAAAGGTGTACACCACCACCTCCCTGCTGAGAATACAGTGTTCTAAAGATAGAAAGAAAAGGATGACCTGGTACTTTGCCTGAGATGGAAGGCACTGTCAAGCACAGTACTCTCTATACTCAGTGAGGCCTGGGCCAAGCATGAGCATATGGTGTTGGGGGCTCTGGCAGGACAGTCCTAAGGAGGCTTGTGTTGGACCCTGTGCTGGCTGATTTTTTATCAGCTGGCTACAAGCTAGAGTCATTGAAAGACTCCCATCAGAATGTGTTGTGGGCAAGCCTATGGTGCATCTTATTGATTTATGATTAATGTGGGAGCGGCCACTTCACTGTGGGCAGTGCCACCCTGGGCTCTATATGAAAGCAGGCTGAGCAAGCCATGAGGAACAAGCCAGTAAGCAGCACCCCTCCATAACCTCTGCATCAGCTCCTGCCTCCAGGTTCAGCTTGAGATCCTGCCCTGACTTCCATGGATGATAGGCTTAGTAAGGTAAAATAAACCATTTCCTCCCCAAGTCGCTTTTGGCCTTTTTTTTTTTCTTTTCTTTCCTTTTTTTTTTTTTTTTTTTTTATCACAGCAGTAGAAACCCTAACTAACACAGGCCCCAACAGGCTGGCCTTCTGCCTTCAGGTGCTGAGTTCAGTTGTAAAGCCGGATGGTGTTACATCTCTTCGTCCTTCTCCATATCCTGCCTTAAGTCATGTCACAGCCTAATTTTAGAGGCGAGGAAGCTGATGTCAGAGGGGTTCGGCTTTCTTGCATAGCCCTCATCTGAACTCATCAGTTTGTGACTTCCACCATCTGGGTCCCTCATTGGAGAACATCCTCAAAGCTCCCTCCACCTCCTCAGTGTGATCCTGGGGACACATGGAAGACCTATCACTCTTATGCCCAGGGAACTCCTAATCTAAAGGAGCAATTACAACTAGTAAAGAAAGTCTAACAACCAGTATAGGGGTCAGGGTCCCTTTTTACTTTATTTTTAGATTTATTTTATGTCTACAAGCATGTATTGTGCCTGGTGCCCACAGAGGTCAGAAGAGGACACTGGATCCCCTGGAGCTGCAATTACAGGTGGTTGGGAGCTGTCATATAGCTGCTGGGAACTGACTGACCCTGGGTCATCTGCAGGAGCAACAAGAGCTCTTACCCACTGAACCATCCCTCCAGCTCCCCCCCCCCCGTTCTGTTTTTCTTTCTCCATCTTCTTTTGGGGCTGGACTAGAGTTCTGAGAGAAGGAACAAAATGGAGATGCAGCCTGTTAAATTGAGGGCACCTTAATTGGAACCCCTAGCCAAGGTTTTCCATGGGCCCCCAGGTTAATCATGTGGGGCTCAGGGGAGCTGGAGACCTGACCCAGACTCCCAACCACTGGGTGTTTCCTCTATATTCCATGGGGCTGGGGCATGGAGCTTGGGGTGCCTTGGGGAGGTCCTGTGGAGAAGGCTCAACTCTCGTCTAACACTTCCCAGGCTTCATGGTTTACTCAATGACAAGATGGCAAAGATCACCTGCCCAGCTGCCTGGTCTATAAGGGCCTTGGGTGCTGTCTGCAGGCAGGAGGTGTGAAAAGTGCAAGGAGTGAGGGGAAGACAAAGCTTGTCACAGGCCAGAGCCATGTGCCTCACATGGCTTGTAATGGTAAAAGACTGTCGGCTCCACAGCACACGCAGCTGTAAAACTCCTTCCCAAGATAGCCGCAGACCCAGGATCCTGGAGGACAAGGTTCATGGGGTTCAGAGAGGGTCTCACTACATCCTGGGAGGGACCATGGGACTGGGAGAAAAGTGTTGGGTGGTATCCCTGCATACTCCTTCCAGGAAGCCAGTCTTCCTCAGACCTTCACAGTCTTTCATTTCAACTCTCTGGGACACAGATGAACAGCCTTGGGAAGGCTGGGGGGACAAACATGTGACAGGCTGGCTCCAGATGACAGGCTCAGTGATACCTAGACTACCAGGGCCTCTGTGGTCTGCATTTCCCCCCCCCCAAACCTCCGCTCCTCCTCTTTTAACCATCCACAGCCTGCTTGCCTCCACCTTGTATAGAAGAAAGGACATCAAACAAGGAGCCTGCTCCTGACCAGGCTTAAATTTCCTCTGATACCTGCTGGATCTCTTGGCTTGCAGTGGTCCAACCCCAGGCAATATGAAAAAAAAAAAAAAAAAAAAAAAAGAACAGGAAGCCTGTGCTGTAGGTGAGGTGGGGAGCAGTGCCTGGCTCTTGGGAAGACCTGCTTCATCTCTCACAGCTGGCTCCTATTAGCTATGCAGAAGGCAATGGGCTGTAGTGAGCCTGGTGAGGGGGCTAAAAAGTGAGGAGTTAGGTCAGATTTCCCAGTCCGATAGGGAGGATCTGAGCTCTGGGCTCTCCCTTTCCAACCCTTTGCCCCATCCCCACTCAATAGGGAACTTGAACCTTGAACCTTGGTCTTGCTCTTGGATGAAGAGACATGCTCTGGGTAGTGGTCCATACTTGAGATTACTCTTGCCTTAATAACGAATGGTGTCTTTCTAACGCCATTTTAGAGGAGGGCCATGCAGGGAGGTAGTGTCCAGTCACAGTTTGCATGGCAACTATCCAGGACACAAATCCATCCTGTTGCCAGATGTTGGTGGCTCACGCTTTTAATCCCAGCACTTGGGAGGCAGAGGCAGATGGATCTCTGTGAGTTCAAAGCCAGTCTTGTCTACAGAGTGAGTTCCAGGACAGTCTCCAAAGCTACACAGAGAAACACTGTCTCAAAAAACAAACACAACACACACACACACACACCACACACACACACACACACACAGAGAGAGAGAGAGAGAGAGAGAGAGAGAGAGAGAGAGAGAACAAAAAAGAAAGAAAGAAAAGTTGGGTAGTGATGGCACATGCCTTTAATCCCAGCACTTGGGAGGCAGAGGCAAGCAGATCTCAGTGAGTTCAAGGCCAGCCTGATCTACAGAGAGAGTTCCAGGACAGGCTCCAAAGCTACAAAAAACCCTGTCTGAAAAAAAAAAAAATCCTGTTTTCATTCTTTCTTCCTTACAGACTGAACACCCACTTAGCTTTACCCAGTGAAGAAACAAGGCTAACTCAGTATGAGGACACAAGGGTGGAGTCCCTGGAGGGGCAGAAATCAACAAGAAAAGGAGTGGGGAGAGAATGAGGGAATAGACAGCCAGGCCCCACCAGGGAGCAGCCCTGTCAGCTGCTGTTACTGGAAGATTGCCAGGTGAAGACTTGCCCACTCCCATAACACTGGCAATATAAAGGCACTTTCGTGGTTGAAATGTCCTCTTGGTCCCTCAGCCATGGGGAACTCACCCTGCCTCTATAGGGTTTGTGAGCTGCTGGTGCAGAATTGGGAGGTGGAGATTGGATTTGCACTTATGCATTCATTTATCCCTGACAGGTTTATTCCCAGGGACTGGTTCCCCCACTGCCACCCTCACCATCAGAAGCATAGTAGCATTCTGAGCCTCTCCAGCTGTCCATGGGCCAGGTTCATTTCTGGACTCCAGGCTGTCCTAGAATAGCGCCCTGCGCAAGGATTTTCAAGAGCTTCTTTCTATACACTAGGCTCAAACGCATCCCTCAGCATCCGCAGGGCAAGGCCAGGGAGTGTCATGCAGTCTTCTCCTTCCACCATGCCAGGAGACACAAGCACAAAAGAGCCTCACTCAAAGGTACTTTTCTTCTGGACCTCACGACAGCAGGAGCTGGTTGTATTACATCATCCCACTAGATGGTGCTAAATGTAAATGGTTAGGAATGGAAAAGGCACTGGCACCTGGAGGCGGGTGGGAGAGGGAGGTGAGATATTTATTTGTTTTTGACAGAAAGTTCTGTAGCATGAATGGTCAGATTTTAGTGCTTCAAATCCAGGCGCTTCTATTGACAAGTGGTGTGCACTTTTATAACTTCCTTTTTCATTTTTTTCCTAAAGGATTTATTTTTATTTTATGTGTATGGGTGTTTTGTCTGCATGTATGTCCGTGCAATGCCAGAGGGAGCATTTGATTCCCTAGAACTAAAGTTGTGAGTTGCCATGAGGATGCTGGGAACTGAACTCCCATCCTCTGCAAGAGCAGTAAATACTTTTAACCACTGAGCCCATTTTCCCAACCTTCTTATTGGTGAAAATGAAAATAGAATAGTGATTAAATACAAGCACAGGTCATACAGATTTGCAATGAGATAAATGAATACCCCCCCATACCACAGGTCCTCCAGAGATTAAGCTCTGCATGTTGTTTGTACATGCTAAGCATGTGTTGTTTGATAAAACTTTTGGTGGGGGGTGGGGGGTGAAAGGGTGGCGAGATGCTACACATAGGTCTATTCACCCCAGATAGGGAGCCATTGACAGACCAAAGTATGGATACCACCAAAGTCCAGACTTTATGAGCCGTAAGTTTTATTGGAGTTACTTATATGAATATGGGTGAGGGGTTACTTATAGGAATAGAAATGACTCAAAGACAGTTGCATCACCAAAACTCACTCCAGCACGGGTGACAGCTCACAAAGCTGGGCACAGCTCAACGGGCAGCTCAACATGTTGGAGAGTGTCCTTTCCAGGTTGATCTAAGCCTCTTGCAGCTCAGTAGGTTTCTGTTTCTTCCAGGCAGCTGGTCTGGTCTCACAGTCTTCTTTGCAGCTATTCTGAGGGTTATGCTCTGCTTTTATTGTTTACTCTAGCAGGGAGGGGAATAGTGAATCTGGTCAGTTTCAGGGACTTCCTAAAGCTATTTTGAGTTGTTTACCTTCCTGGCTGTAACCCAGCCCAATAATGAATTCCCATTTTGAATCATCAACTAGCGGAGACCTAAAATTACCTGAGAATTAAGAGCTTCAGAGGAGGAATCCTCTACACTAGCTTGGCCTGTGGGATTATCTGTGGAGGTCTGTCTAGTTGTTAACTAATGTAAAAAGACTTAGCCCACTGTAGGCAGCACCATTCCCTTGGCATGGCCCTGAACTAGATAAAACTGGAAACAGCTAGATGAGAGAGAAAGCAATAAGAAAAAAAAATCTTGTGATGTGATTTTCTTTGTTGACTTCCCTAATGATGGACAGTGACAGGGGATTAATTATAAACAAAATAAACCCTTTCTTGCCCTTTGGTGTGGGTATTTTATCACAGCAACAGAAATGAAACTGGACCAGGAAGGAAAGGGGTCCATTCAGTTAACTGGCACTAAAATCATTGTAGTTCCTTATCAATAAACTGACTGCAAAATGTAAGAGACTCCCTGAGCTATGGGAAAGCAGGCAGCTGGCTGGCTTTGGCAGATGGGTTGATCCTGTCCAGCGTGTTGATTGCACTCACTGTTTGCTCAATTCTTTTGCTGAATTTTGTGTATTTCTCAAAATTGCCAGCTCTACTTAAAACTACTTAAAACAATTTTAAAAGTAGGTCTCAACTTGTGTTTAGCAATCCCTAACAACTCCTTCACAGGGATTGCTTATCACATATTTATGTTGCAATTCGTAACAGTAGCAAAATTATAGTTATGAAGTAGCAACGAAATAATTTTCTGGTTGGGGTCACCATGAGGAACTGTATTAAAGGGTTATAGCATTAGAAAGGTTGAGAACCACTACATTAAAGGGTTAGAAGGGCTGCTAAACGCTCTGATGGCTTCTGTCTGATCCCCAGACATACCCCTTGCTCCCCCATGGACTGCCTCAGCCAGTGACTCTCCACCTAACTGCCTTCTGGCGGTCCCTTCCACACATCCTGCAGGGGTAATTCCAAGGGCTTGCAAAGAAACTTTACATTTTTCTTGAGTATTTGTACTCATGTTTTTTGTTTTGTTTTGTTTTTGTCTTTCAAGACAAGGTTTCTCTATATAACAGCCCTAACTGTCCTGGAACTCACTTTGTAACTTACTTTATAGACCAGGCTGGCCTTGAACTCACAGAGATCCACCTGCTTCTGCCTCCCAAATGCTGGGATTAAAGGCATGTGCCACCACTGCCTGGCCTGTACTTCTTTTTAAATTGGGATTTCCACACTCATCTGTTTTTGAGTTTTCCGAGAATTTCTTGGTGTTTTTGTTTGTTGGAAACATTGTCTAGTTTTCTAGTCATGGCACAGACTTAAAGCAGATGGTCTCTTGGGCAGAAAGCCAGATCCAAAAGTGGATCTGTCTTTGACTAAGTCTAGTTCCTTGGTTTAGACATCTTAACAGTGAGAGAAAGCTGTGCTCTTCAAAATAGTTTAAAAAATCTGAGTAACAATTCAGATCATGCTGGGCACTTGTGAGGCAGAAGCAGGAGGATCTCTATGAGTTCCAGGTCAGCCTGGTCTACAGAGTAAGTTCCAGGATAAGCTCCAAATTGACAGAGAAAGCCTGTCTCTAAAAATTAAAAAAAAAAAAAAAAAAAGTCAGGCAGATCTCTGTGAGTTTGAGGCCAGCCTGGTCTACGGACTGAGTGCCAGGGCAGGCTTCAAAGCTACACAGAGAAACCCTGTCTTGAAAAACCAAAAAAAAAAAAAAAAAAAATAATGGCCAGGCAGTGGTAGCACATGCCTTTAATCCCAACACTGGGAAGGCAGAGGCAGGCTGATTTCTGGGAGTTTGAGATCAGTCTGGTCTACAAGAGCTAGTTCCAGGACAGCCTTCCAAGCCACAGAGAAACCCTTGTCTTGAACCCCCCCAAAAAATAAAAATTAAAAAAAATCAGATCATTTTTAAAAAATCAGGTATATTTAGCCAAATGTGGTGCCACACACCTTTAATCCCAGCACTTGGGAGACATAGACAGTTAGACCACTGAGAGTTCATCTCCACAGACAATTCCAGGCCAGCCAGAGTGACATAGCAAGATCTTGTTTCAAAAAATCATATTTAATTAATATATTAACATAATACTTACTTGCTTGCCTTCAATTTTAACAGTAACAGTCTGTCCTTGTTTATGGCTTTTGAGAGAGAGTCTCTCCGGTCCTTGTTTATGGCTTTTGAGAGAGAGTCTCATATATCCCAGGCTAACCTCAAACTCTAAATAGCCAAAACAAACCTTGAATTTCTAAGCCTCCAGCCTCTGCTTCTCAAGTGCTGGGGTTATAAGATTGTGTCAACCACGGTGGTCCATCTTGTCTGGTACTAGGGATTGAACCCGGAGCATCATAACTACATGAGTGCTCTACCCACTGAACTTCCAGCTTCTTATTTTTTATTTATTTGTCAGAGTTGCTCAGGCCAGTGTGTGTGAGCCATTGTGCCCAGTACAATATTATTATCACCATTACTGGGCTCTTACATACCTAGGGCCTCACACATTGTCCATTATCATGACCGGGAGCATGGCAGCATGCAGGCAGACACGGTGCTGGAGAAGTTACTGAAAGTTCTGCATCCTTATCTGTAAGCAGAAAGAGAGCCTGGGTGGATATTTGAAACCTGGCATGGATATTTGAAACCTCATAGGCCACCCCCAGTAACACACTTCCTCCAACCAAGGCCATACCACTTAATCCTTTTAATCCTTTCAAATAGTGCCACTCCCTGGTGACTAAACATTCAAGTAAGGAGCCAATTGGGGGGGCATTCTTATTCAAACCACCATACATATCCTAGACAACTATTATTTTATGAGCAAGAAAAGAAGGGAAGAAAAAGAGAAGGAAGGAGAATGAGACCCACTGAGAGAGTTATCAGATTTTGGCTCAAATAGTAGATCTGGGCTTAGGGTTTGTTTTGTTTCGCTATCTAAAGATTTATTTTTCTTTGATGTCTATGAGTGTTTTGCTGACGTGTAAATCTGTACACCACATTGAGCAGTGACCATGGAAGGCAGAGAGGGTGTCAGATCCCCCGGACCTAGAGTTACGGCTGGTTGGATCCATCTCTCCACCCCTCTGCCTATTGAAAACCATGTCTTTCTCTCTCTCTCTCCTCTCTTGTGTGTGTGTGTGTGTGTGTGTGTGTGTGTGTGTGTGTGTGTGTGTGTGTGTGTGTACCAGCTTGTGTGAAGGTCAGAGGGCAACTTGCAGGAGTCAGTTCTCTTCCTCCACCATGTGGAGTGCTGGGATCCTGGTGAACTCAGGTCATCAGGTTTGGCAACAAGCACAGATCCAAATGCCTATTTTGTATTATGTTTTTGTTTTTTGCTGACCTTTATGTATTGTGTGTGTGTATGTATGCTCTTTGTGTATTGTATATGTGTCTGAGTGTATTATGTACATGTATGTGTGTATAGTGTATTGTATGTATGTATGTATTTATGTATACATGTGCTTTGATTTTGTTTTGAGATAAGTCTCACCATGCTGCCTCATCTGGTCTCAAACTCCTTGAAGCTTTTTTAAAAACTAAATTTACATAATTAGATTAGCACAGAGAGGCAGTCTGTCCTTTCTGATCTTTTACACAAAGCTCCCAGCAAATGCTCCACATTGGCTGAACTGTCCCTCCTATTACTCTTCCTCTGAACAGTCTCCCCCGCCCCCTACCCCCCTCAGGCTCACCTGTATTTTGGCTTCAGGTGAGTCCAGTGAGGCCCTGTAGTCTGCATGCAAAGGAACTGGTCAAACCTGCCAGACACCTTTTTAGGTGCTCTTCACAAGAGGCTTAAACATTTTCCCTGTAGCACTGAGGTCAGTATTCCCATTTCAAAGTGAGGAAGCTGCAATTGGGAGACAAGACTTTGCCCAACTGTCAGAACTGAGATGCAAGCCTGTGGATACAGGTCCCCAACCCCTACCCCCTCACCCCACCTCCTGGCTGCCCTTAGCCTGCTCTTTCATAGGGGAGGCATGGCTGCATACATGTAGCTCCTTTGTTGTGAACTAACCCAACAAATATTTGAGCAGCTACCATGTGCATGCCAAGGACACAACTCTTTCTATTTGGATAAGGTGTAACTTAGGCTAACTAGGATCTCTCCATCTTCCCGCCTCAACTTCTCCATTGCTAACATCACAGGCAGGCTTTCAACCAACTATGGCTTATTTGTTTATTTACTTATTTATTTTTCTTTTCAAGAATCTTTCCAGGTGGTGGTGGTGCATGCCTTTAGTCCCAGCACTCAGGAGGCAGAGGCAGGAAGATCTCTTTGCGTTCAAGACCAGCCTGGTCAACAAGAGCTAGTTCCAGGACAGCCTCCAAAGCCATAGAGAAACCCCGTCTCAGGGGAAAAAAAATAATAAGATGGTGGTGTTTGTAGGACTGGAGAGATGGCTCAGAGGTTAAGAGCACTGACTGCTCTTCCACTGGCCCTGAGTTCAATTTCCAGCAACCACATGGTGGCTCACTGAAGGGACCAGCTCCCCATTTCAGCACCCATAACAGCAGGACACATGCTTTTCTGACCTTGCCTTGGTCACTAGAGGTTAGGTGCCTGCCTCGTGGCAAGGAACCAATCAGAAGTTAGCTGGTGGTGGTATGCTTTACTGCTCTGGGTGTGCTTTATGAACAAGTGCACAGCAATGACTTGCAGAGCATAGCAACCACCCTGGGAGGGCCTACGGGCCGTAACAACCAGTTGACCAATCAACAGAGGGCAAGCCCTCCAAGCCTGGAGGCACACCAATCCTGAGCCTGTGCATACACCTAGACACTCCCCTTACGCTGCCCTATAAGATCTCTATGCATCCGCTTCGAACTGTCTTTGTAGCCATCCGCCATGGCGAATGGGTGAAAGACCCGAGCTAACATGGGGTTAGCTCGTTAAGCAGCAATAAAGCCTCGTGCAGTTTGCATCAAGCTTTCGACTCAGCCTGGTGATTGGGGTGGCCTCGGTCCTGGGCTAAGATCCTGGAAGCCTGAGCTTTCCGGGGGTCTTACACTCACAACCATCTGTTATGAGATCTTGTGCCCTCTTCTGGTGTGCAGATATACATGGAAGCAGAATGTTGTATACATAATAAATAAAAATCTTAAAAAAAAAAAAAAAAGGAATCTTTCCAACGCCCTTCATTTCCAACCTGGACCAGTTTACCTCCATTAAGCTGCTGATACCAAACTTACTGAAGACGCTTCATTGGTATAAGGCATTTTATTTTTTTTTGGCGGGGGGAGAGGTTTGAGGCAGGGTTTCTCTGTGGCTTTGGAAGCTGTCCTGGAATCAGCTCTTGTAGACCAGTCTGGTCTTGAACTCACAGAGATCTGCCTGCCTCTGCTTCCTGAGTGCTGGGATTAAAGGTGTGTGCCACCAAGTCCTGCAAGAAAGAGATTTTTAAATGTCCAGTTGAGGGGCCAGTGAGATGGCTCAAGTGGTATAAATGGTTGCTGCTGAGACTGACATCCCAAGTTTGATCCCCAGGTCCCACATGATAGAAGGAAAAAACTAATTTTGTCAAGTTTCTTCTGATCTCTACATATAGCTGTCACACCATGCACCCATGCCCCCCATACCATAAATAAATTAAAAGCTTAGTTGGTAAAGTACTTGCCGTGCTACCAGGAGGACCTGAGTTCCACTCCAGAACCCATTTTGAAAAGCAGGGTATGGGGCCAGGCAGCGGTGGCACATGCTTTTTTTTTTCAGATTTTTTTTTATATTTGAATTAGAAAAAAGATTGTTTTACATGTCAATCCCGGTTCCCTCTCCCTCCCCTCCTCCCCTACCACCCCCCCCATGTAGTGCCTGCTTTTAATCCCAGCACTCGGGAGGCAGAGGCAAGCGGATCTCTAAGTTGGAGGCCAGCCTGGTCTACAGAGTTCCAGGACAGCCTCCAAAGCAATACAGAGAAACCCTGTCTCGAAAAACAAAAAAAGCAAGGCATGGTGCCATGTACTTGTGATCCCACAGTTGGGGAAGCAGACTTAGGCAGATCCCTGGGGCTTGCTAGTTTACCTCTTGGGGGAGGGGTGTCCACAACAACAAAACCATGGTGGATGGTGTCTTGGAAAGATACCTGAGGCTGGCGTCTGGCCTACACACACACAACAGCTCATAAAATGCACTGTTTGGAGGAATGCTCCTTAGTCAGAAATAGGAGTAAAATGAATGGCAGTAGGAGAGACAGTAGGAGACAGAGGAATGGCACACCCTGCCCAGAACTCACTTGGCCTCCAGCTGCTAGGTTGTCTGCCATCTTGAATCCTGTCTTTTTAAATTTTTTATTTTTAAATCTTATGTGTATATGTGTTTCACCTACATATGTGTTGGTGGACCACATGCATAGTTAATAGAAGGGTGTGAGCCACCTTGTGGGTGCTGGGAATTGAAGGGTTCTTTGGAAGAGCAGTCAGTGTTCTTAACTATCAAGTCATCTCTCCAGTGCTATATTTATCTATTCGTTTATTTGTGTGTGTATGTGTGTGTGAGTCACATGTGTGCAGGTGCCCATGGAGGCCATCAGCCTCAGGCTTCGGATTTCGTAGAGCTGGAGTTACAGGAGGTTGTGAGCAGCCTGACATGGGTGCTGGGAACTGAACTCGGGTCCTATGCAAAAGCACAACACGCTCTTAACCTCTGAGCCATTTCTCCAGACCCATTTTTTTTTTAAATTACATTTATTGTATGCGTGCATGTGTGGGCATTCACTACGGCACACAAGTGGAGATCAAAACACTGCTTGCAGGTGTCTGTTTTCTCCTCCCATCACGCAGGTAGGTCCCAGAGATAGAACTGAGGTTATAAGGCTTGCAGCAGCGCCTTTACCCGCTGGCCCACGCCCTTGAAGCTCTCATTTTTATGCGCCCTGAAGGGTGAGCAGACAGGATGCCCTAAGCTTCCTAGGCTCTAAGCCACAGACACACAGCTGGAGAAGCCAGATCCGGAAGCAGTCACGCCGCGGGTAGTCGCGTCCTCGGTTGCTAGGACACCACTCCGGAAGTGGAGTGCGCGGGGTTGACTGGTTGCAGTAGAGAGACTAGGCGGAGTCCTGTGCGCCGTGGGCGTGGCCTCGCGTGGGGATTGCGCACGCGCGGACGGGCGCGACGGTGGAGGAGCAGAGCGGTTTAGCTCCCTCTGTCCAGTCCCGGCCTGCACCGTTTAGCATTCCTCTTCTGTGGCGTCCGATTGCTGTAATTGCATCGTTATCCTTCCTTCTTACCGGCAAGTCCAGGCTCGCGGACTTCTTGGTTTTCAGTGCATTCGCAGTCTGTATTGTTTGCGGTGGCATCTGTTGCGGGCGGAGAGGGGGGACGCACCTGTGTGGGGAGCTCAGGGCCGCTTCACTCGCTCGTCTGAGACTGCATCCAGCCGGGTGTTGCCGTCTTTGTTAGGAAGGGGGTCAGGGAGTAGTGGTCCTCTGTGGAGTAGCGGGGGCTTTGCAGGGCCTGCGTCCTCAGTCCTCAACTGGAAGTATAGCGTTGCAAACCGAATTGAACAAAGCAGGCTTTGTTCAGGAAACATTTAATGGACATATTACAGTGCTGGCATGTATGTGCCAGCACAAAAAGAGAGACCCTGATCTGCTCTCAAGGAATAGGAGACACTGTTAGACTGCCACTTTAAGGCATAGCACTGGCAACCGACAGAGCTGTGGAGAGGGATTCAGGTCACGGGCATGCAGCATTAGATACTGCTTTCTTTATTTAAGTATTCTTCATTATTAAAAAAAATTTTTTTTTTGAGAGGGAGTTTCTCCATGTTACAGCCCAGGCTGTTCTGGAACTCGCTTTGTAAGCAAGGCTGGCTTTGAACTCACTGAGATCGGCCTGTCTCTGCCTCCGGATTGCTGAGATTAAAGGCGATTGCCATCTTGCCCCGCTTCATTATTTAATTTTTAATGGGGTGGGGGGAGGCGGTGAGGGTGTGTGCACGTGAATGCAAGTACCAGTGGAGGCCAGAAGAGGGCGAATGTGCGCCGGAGGAGCTGGAGTTACAAGAGGTTGTGAGCTGTCTGGTATGAGTGCAGGGAGCCAAAGGTAGGGCCTCTGCAAGAGCAGTGCCCACTTTAACAGCAAAGTCATCTCTCCGGCTCCTTAGTTATATTTTCTTAGAGACAGCTTTTTCTACTTTTCATTGAAAGCTTGCTGGGAAAGAATCTAGAAACTGAGAATCCTGGTGGTTTGGGAACTTTACCAACACTAATTTGTAAAAAAATGACAGTGTGGGAAGCAGAGAGGGTTCTTGTTTTCTGAGACTGTACACAGAGGGTGATAAGACTGGTAAGTTCTCTTCTGCTTGCCTTTTCTAGGAAGGCTGTCTTGTCTCCTGTGTCTAGGCCTGTAATCACAGCAGGTGGTGGAGCTCTTTGACCTGTGTCTGTCCTCCTGGAGTTGTGAGTGTACTCCAACAGGCAAGTGTTCTGAGTGCCACCTTTGCCTGGTAGCATTCTGCATGTTTCTGGAAAGCCAAGTCTTTATGGGCTATTGTTGCTGATCTCACAACCCTGTAAGAGAAAGCCCCACCCCCACTAGGGCTGGACTTCCTCTCATTTACTGATTGGCCTGAGTAGCACTTATTTGATCCTATACAGGGAGGGTTTATTTTTTGAGTTTTATGAGACAGGGCCTCATGTAGCCCAGGCTGGTCTTGGAACTCCCTATCCCTGAAGATGGCCTTGAACTTCTGATCCTCCTGCCTCTACTTCCCAAATGCTGGGATTGCAAACCTGTGCCACCATGCCTGACACTACTTCTTTTATTATTTGTCATTTATTTATTATTTTGTGCATGATGCTTGTGTGGGGGGCATGCTGGTACGTCCACATGCATGTGGGTATCAGAGGGTAACTTTGTGGAGTTGGTTCTCAACTTTATGTGCCTTCCAGGAGTCAAACTCAGGTCACTAGGCTTGTCTGACAACCACTCTTACCCGCTGAGCTGTTTGCCAGCCCACGTTTTTGTTGTTGTTTTTGAGACAGGGTCTCTCTGTATAGTTCTGGAACTCACTCTGTAGACCAGACTGGCCTTGAACTCACAGAGCTCTCCCTGTTTCTGCCTCCTCAGTGCTGGGGTTAAAGGTGTGCGCCACCATGTCTGACATTATTAGGTACTTACTAAGTACCTACTGTTGCTAGACACTGTTCTGGGCTGGGGATTCAGCAGGAGGTGTGGCGTGGCGTGATGCGCCTGTGCTGACACATCTGTGTAGAGACATACATGAAGCAGAGGAAGTAGATTTCAAATTTGAAAGTGCATATCATCCCTGGGCCCTCCTCCAGGGAATCTGCATCAGTGCATCACTGGGGGTGAAAGGCAAGGACCAGTCTTACTCCTCCACCACTTCCTCCTTGGCTTCCCATTTTCCTTTCCATTCCTTGTGCTGGTGATGAATTCCAGGGTCTCCTGCATGCCAGGCAAGTGCTCTACCATTCAGTCTCAAAAGGCTGTTTTTCTGACTGGTTCCATGTGATGCTATGCTGCTAGTACATGGCCCATGGGCCACGCCCTGAGTTAAGAGCCAGGCTGAGCCATGTGTATGTCATAGAAAAAATATAGAAACTCCCCATATCTGTGCTTTCATCTTCCATGATTTCAGTTCAGAAGGTTTCAGAAATAGTTTTTTTTTTTTAAAGAAAATAATAATGTGTGTTTTTGCTTACACATGTCTTGTGTACCATGTGCATGCAGTGCCTGTGGAGGCCAGACAAGGGCATCAGATCCTCTGATACAGAGTTAGACAATTTTGAATGGCCATGCAGGTACTGGGAACCAAACCTGGGTCCTCTACAAGAGCTAGCAGTGCTCTTAACCACTGAGCATCTCTCCAGCCCGAAAATACATGATTTTTAAGTTGTGAATGGTCCATCATTCAGATTACTGTTATGAAGTATTGCACTATAGTGCCCTGTCCTGCCTGGAACTTAAGTAATCGTTCTTTGCCCAGTGTAGCCACTATATCTATGCTCCCTTCCCAGTGGTCAGTCTCTATAGTAGCCACCACAGTGACCAGATTGACCCTGGAGCTATCACAATGCTTCAACTCAGATAATGGGCCTCACGATGTAGGAGGGATGATCTCGGCTGTTTGGAAAGTGCTTCCTTTAAGTGAAGATGTACAAGGTTGTCACAGGTGTGTGGATAGGAAGAAACACAGTTTATATAGGGCTTAGTACTTACCACAGTTTCGGGCATTAACCAGGGTCATGGAATGCATCCTCTGTGGACAGTGGAGTAGGGGAGGGACTGTTGTAAAGTGACTGTGACACTCATGGGAGAGGACATTGGAGAAGGGGCCAGGTCTGTGGGAAGAACACAGGCTCTAGACATTCAGTTTGGGGGCCAGGTCTGTGGGAAGAACACAGGCTCTAGACATTCAGTTTGGTGGACATGGGATAAAAGAAGGTAGGAACTGGGGAGAGAGGAGTAGGGGGTGATGGGCAATAGGGCTGGAAGGTGGTGGCATAGGTAGGGCCGGGCTGGCCTTGTGGGTCATGAGCAGACTGCTAGTTTTATTTTGATTACCAGAGCCCAAAAGCTGTAGGCTTAGGAGCTGGTAACTTCACTTAATGTGTGTTCAAGAACAGAGTGCTGGGTCATACTAGGACACGGCAGAAGCAAGGAGGCCATCAGGCCTGCTATGTTTGTCCAGCAGAACTGTGGGCTATGGACAGCCTTGTATGGACTTGCGATTCTGCTGGGATACAGCATACACCTGATTTGTTTCCCCCAGGATCACAGCTGAGCTTTGTCACAGTATTAGTAAGTCACCTTGCCTTATGTGTAGGTCACTTTCTCTGGGACTGGACCATCTCAGCTCTCTTCTGTGCCAAGTGACTGCCATTGCCTAGTGGATGACTAAAAGCTAGGCTGTGGGTTGGCATAGGAAACCTTGTTTTCCTTACAAAGGCTGTACCCAAACCTATTGTCTTCTGTAAACATCCAGTAGGCTGACTGCGGTTGGTCACCTCAGATGGATTTGTTCTGATCTATTTTCCATGGTGTGCAGATGTCTTAAGATTTAATTTTTATTGTTTGTGTTTATATGCCTCTATAAGTATATGGGCATATGTGTGTACAGTGACCATGGAGGTTCTTTGTCTTTTTGGTTTATTTTTTGAGATAGGATCTCACTTTATTGGCACAGCGGCCCGAGAGTTCACTGTGTAGACCAAGCTAGCCTCAAACTCATAGTGATCCATCTGCCTTTGCCTCCTAAGTCCAGGGGTTGAAGGTGCCCAGCTATATTTTCTTTTGAGACAGGGTCTCACTATACAACCCAGGCTGGCCTGGACCTGACGTATAGACGAGGCTAAACTCGATCTTGCTGGGATCTTCCTGTTTCTTCTGTCTACATGTTAGGATGACATGTGACTCACCATGGTTAACCAAGATACCATCCCAGGGTATCTATTTGGCTGGTCGAGTTTTGCTCCATAACTGTAACTCACTTTTGTGTCCCTTTTGCTTTTGTCAGTGAAGCTGAGAGGTTGTGAGCACTCCAGGAACTACAGAAGGACCTATGGCAAGTGCTAACACTCCCATGACTGGGGACAGAGAATGTGTGTGTAACATGTCTGGGAAGAGCACTGGGTGGTCTGCATGAACCTCTGGCCTCCCAATGCTTAGGCTGGCTTCCTGCCCAGCAAGGATGAGGGTGGGGGTGTGAGTCACATCCACCAGCACATGGTGTTCTCTGAGTGTCCATATATGCCCATGCACATAAAATAAAAGTAAATAAAATCTCAAAACAAAGTTTGTTTGCCCCCCCCCCCCCCCCGAGTTTCTCTGTGTAGCCTTGGCTGTCCCGGAACTCTCTTTGAAGACCAGGCTGGCCTTAAACTCACAGAGATCTTCCTGCCTCAGCCTCCTGAGTGCTGGGATTAAAGGCGTGCCCTGCTGTCACCTGGCAACAGTGTTTTTGTTTTTAAAATTTTTAATTATATATATGGTGCCCTGTCTACATGTGTGCCTGCAGGCCAGAAGAGGGCACCAGATCTCATTACAGATGGTTGTGAGCCACCATGTGGTTTCTGGGAATTGAACTCTGGACCCCTGGAAAAGCAGACAGTATTCTGAATCACTGAGCCATCTCTCCACTTCCATGTTTTCTTTCTTTCTATTTTTTTTTAAGAGCATGGTTAGAATGAATGAGGTAAAGGAGAAGCAAGGAGCTAGGCAGTGTGGGACAGGGAATGAAGATGCCCAGAGCAGGATGGATGTGCAAACCCTTGTTACTTCATCAGAGGTTCACTTAGGAGTGTGCTTCCCAGAACAGCCTTCCTCACCTGCTCTGAACAGAGCCCCTCCCACCCTTGTAGCCCTTCATGGTTCCCAACACAGGTGCCATTGGATGCTTGTGTGTGGCTGTTAAACTTGCCCCCTTAGACCTGGTTGGCGTGGGGGCAGGAGGATTTATGGAGGGGTGGAGGCCTGTCTGTCTGTGGGATGTTTGGCCAGTGTCCCCCACCCCTCACACTAGATGCCTGAATCATCTTCTCCTTTCCCATATGTGTTATCCAGGATCTCTCTAGACATCACCAGAAGTCCCTAGGGCTGGGTTAGCCCAGTCTGGAAACACCCATGTGAGCCTGAGTGTGTGTGTGTGTGGGGGAGTTGTATGTTTACGTTGTATGGTGATTAGAGCATCCCTTTGGTCTGGAAGGACATTGGCTGGTGAAGTTTCCAAGTGTAAGGACTTGGGTCTCTTCCAGGGTCATGGCAGGAAGGGTGAAGTGGGTCACTGACATTGAGAAGTCGGTGCTGATCAACAACTTTGAGAAGAGAGGATGGATCCAAGTGACAGAAAATGAAGATTGGAACTTTTACTGGTGAGAGTAAAAAGCTGTGTTTAGTGTCTGTCTGTCTGTCTTTCTTTCTTTCTTTCTTTCTTTCTTTCTTTCTTTCTTTCTTTCTTTCTTTCTTTCGAATAAGCTTGAGTTTTCCAAATGTATTGTCAGTTGAGCCTGTTGAGGCATCTCCACCTTTTGTGTTTCTGTGTAAATAACCTGAGCTCGGTGCTTGGAACCAGTTAACTAAGGAGCTTCTGAGGCACTGGCCGGGCCAGGGACCGGTGACTCTCAGAGACCTTGCTGATGTAAGAAGCTTGTGCTGGGAGCTCCCTCCAGGGTTTGTCCTCTGCAGCTTTGTCCAGCAGGACCAGGTTGTTGGGCTTGGCCTACACTTTGGACCACTTCATTGAGACCTCTCCACCAGGTGTTATATTTGCTGGGTCTTTGTTTTCTCTTGGCCAACTATCTGCCATCTTTTTTTTTTTTTTTTTTTTTTTGACCTCTGGGTGGCATGGAGAAACCCGGAGCCCAGTTTTCTCTCTCTCTGCCCATGCTGTGGCTCACATGTCAGCCCTCAGCCACTGTTCCGAACCCCAGGCCTGCCTGCCTGTTGCAGTGCTCTCCACTTTGGTGGTCATAGACTCTACCCCTCTGGGTTAGAGTCCCACATTAAATGATCTGTCTTATAAGTTGCCTTGGTCACTCAGCAAGCACTTTACCCACCGAGCTCTGGGAGAGAGGGCTGAACTGAACAGTGACTTGAAGCTGGGTTGGCAGGTGCCCCTTGAGGTCATTGATTAGACCTAACGTGTCAGTGGAGGTCACTGAATGCCTTCCTTGTTCAGGTAAGGAGTGTTCAGAGTTCTTTTTATTTTACCCTTTAGGGAGAAGGGGTTAGGGAATCTCATTATTTTACCCAGGCTAGTCTTTAACTTCTGGGTTCATCCAGTTGTACCTCAGCCTCCAGATAGCTGCGACAACAGGTATGTATGACCACAAAAGGCTTTAGAACTGTTTTGTTTTTTCAAGACAGGGTTTCTCTGTAGCCCTGGCTGTCCTAGAACTCTCTCTGTAGACTAGTCTGTCCTCAAACTCACAGATATCCACCTGCCTCTGCCTCTCAAGTGATGAGATTAAAGGCGTGAGCCACCACCACCTGGCCACACCTGGCTTCTTATATAGATGCTGAGGATCCAAACTCAGGCTCTCATCATTTTCACGAGTGCTTATACACCCAGATATTTTTGTGAATAAAATGAATAAATAAAGGATCCCCTAACTGCTAGAGAATGTTAAGTGGAAATATTTTAGGCAAAGTGAAACCGTGTCTGGGAATTTTTTCCAAAGAAGCTCACACTATGGGGAATAAGTTGGAGTTCAGGCCCCGTGCTGTCAGCCATGGAAACTGAGCCCTGGGGTTCTATGGTTCTATGTGGCTGAGCTTTCCCATGATGAGACAAAAGAGACCCACCACTGTTCAGTCATCATGGAGTGGAGACTGGGTAGCTCTTTCGGCTTGTTCTGTGGGGTGGGCAGTGTTGAGGACAGAGTCCCAGAGGGAGGCCTGTGTCAAGCTGCCTTGTCTTTCTGTTCAGTGGTTCCCTCAAAGGTGCCAACCAACCTTACTTCCTTCATTCATCTTCCCGATCCCCTGAGCTTGATGGGGACAGTGGTTTTGGTAGAAGGCACCCATTTCTAGGCTGGGGACAGAGCTCAGAGGTAGGACACTTGCTGGGATGTACAATACCAGGGTTCAATTCCCAGCAGTGTGAAATAGAATAAGAAGGATTTTGTCTGACTGTCCCCTTGAGCCCTCCCTGTGGGAATCCAAGAATAAGATATGCTGACTTGGGACCTAGAGTCGCCATGCTGATTTTAGTGTTTGAATGCTTTTTCTGAATTTGGATAAAAATTTGTTTCCTGAGATTAGCTTCTGAAAGAGTCTGTCCCACCTTGTCTGTCCACTGTGTTAAAATAGCCTGATAGGGTTGAAGAGGTGGCTCACGATTAAGAGATCTTCCAGAGGACCTGGGTTTGATTCCCAGCACCCATATGGCAACTCACAACCACCTGAAACTCCAGTTCCGGAGGATCCAGTGCCTCTTCTGATATCTGAGCACACAGCATGTGCATACATGAGCCTGGCACCAGCCAGTGAGCAGTGAATGGGCTTTACATGGGACATGCAAATGTCAAGGCATGGGGTCAAAGCCTCCCTGTCCTTCAGCCTGGCCACAGCCCATCCCTGAGTACACATTCCATGCTGCAGCCTCGGGGTATGCCGGTAACCAATTAGAACTCCTGGAGACAGGCAGAGCTGTGAGCAGGCATGTTCTTGGGTGACACGGCTCTGAGCCCCTATCCCTTCTGTGCCTCTGTTTCAGGATGAGTGTGCAAACCATTCGCAATGTGTTCAGCGTGGAAACTGGGTACCGTCTCTCAGATGACCAGATTGTCAACCACTTCCCCAACCACTATGAACTGACCCGCAAGGACCTGATGGTGAAGAACATTAAAAGATACAGGAAGGAACTGGAGAAAGAAGGAAGTCCTCTGGCAGAAAAAGATGAGAATGGAAAATACCTCTATCTGGGTTGGTGCCTTCCTGCTTGCCCTGGGTCCTGAGTCAGTTTCTGAGTGGCTTTTAGTGAGAGTTTCTGTTTCCATGATAGATATCATGACCAGGGGCTGGAGAGATGGCTCTGGCTAAGAGCATGTCCTGCTCTTCTAGAGGTTCTGAGTTTGATTCCCAGCACCCATGCCAGGTGACTCATAACAACCTGTAACTCCAGCTTCAGGGAATCTGAGGCCTCTGGCCTCCTTAAACACTTGAATCCATGTGCATATACCACTGTGACGCACATATACATACACATAATTAAAAAGTAAATACATAATTTTTTAAATATTTTTGGTTGTGAGCCTAGCCTTTATTTAAAAAAAAAAAAAAAAAAAAAAGAGCTTGTGACTGTAAGCGTCTTAGGGAGGTGAGGATGTGTTTCAGTTTACAACTCTTGAATCATAATGCATTATTGAGGGAAGTCAGGACAAGAACTCAAGGCAGGAACTGAAGCAGAGGCCATGGAGGAGTACTGCTTACTGGCTTGCTTCCCATGGTTTGCTCAGCCTGCTTTCTTATATGATCCAGGACCACCTGTCCTGGAATGGCACTGCCTACAGTGGGCTGGGCCATTCCACATCTACCATTAATCAAGAAAATGCCCTACGGACTTGCCTACACGCTAATCTAATGGAAACATTTTTCTTAAGATTTCCTCTTCCAGCAGGGGCGATGGTGGCACATGACTTTAATCCCAGTACTCAGGAGGCAGAGGGAGGAGGATCTCTGTGAGTTCGAGGTCACCCTGGTCACAGAGCTAGTTTTAAGATAACCAGGGCTACATAGAGAAACCCTGTCTTGAAAAAAAACAGCAAACAAGCAAACAAAAGAGATTTTTCTCTTCCATGGAGAGATGACTCAGTGGCTAAGAGCACTGACTGCTCTTCCAGAGGACCTGGGTTCAATTCCCAGCACCAGCATAGTAGCTCACACTGTCTGTAACTCTAAGATCTGACACTCTCACACAGACATACATGCAGGCAAAAAACCAATGCATATAAAATAAATAATAAATTAAGAACAAAGAAGATTTTTCTCTTCCCAGATATGTCTAGGTTTATATCAAGTTGATAAAAAAAAAAAACTAAGCAATACACTGAGTTAATCATTTCATGAACACAAGGCACTGAGGCACTGGTGGCTGGCTTTACCAGGTGAATGGGTTGTGGTGGGTTCTGTGGGCATCTGTTTTACCTTTGGTGTGTCTCCTGGTGTGTGGGCAGGGTTGAGCTTGGTTTGGACTCTTGAGTTTCTGTGACTGTGGAGTTACTGAGAGACAAACTTAGTATGGACAAGGGTGTGCCCAGTGCTACTACTCTCTCTTGAGCCACACGTGTGTGTCCCTGGTCTACCTAGGGATCAGAGCTAGTTTCTTGGCAGTTCAGGATCTCATACCAGAGCAGAGTGAAACAAATTATTTGAGAATATGTATGGGTGTTTTGTTTGCATGTATGTCTGTGTACCACCTGTGTGCAGTATCCATGGAGACCAGAAGAGGGCATTGGACCACCTGGAACTGGAGTTACAGATGGTTGTGAGTCACTATGTGGATGCCGGGAACAGAACCCATGTCCTCTAGCCAGTGCTCTTAATTACTGAGCCATCTTTCCAGGCCCTGGGCAGAACTTTGTCATCAACTTCCCCGGCCTGTTTCCCCACCTGCTAGGTGGGAATGGTAGCTGCCTAGCAGACAGCTTGCTTGGAGTTTAAGTGATGTATGTCTGCAAAGGTCCATGCACACAGCTCATCAGGGTTCCTTCTTAGTATACATAGGAACAGGACAGCAGCAGTCCTGTCATGTAAGTTCATGGTTGAAGTAAAGTGCTAAGGAGCCCTGAACCGTGGTGATGTTTTCTTGCCCCTAGCCCCAGGCAGGCAGCTGCTTATGGAAATGGTGTCTTTACTTCAGACTTTGTCCCGGTCACCTACATGCTCCCTGCTGACTACAACCTGTTTGTGGAGGAGTTCCGGAAGAGTCCATCCAGCACCTGGATCATGAAGCCTTGTGGCAAAGCCCAGGGAAAGGGCATCTTCCTTATCAACAAGCTCTCACAAATCAAAAAGTGGTCCCGGGACAGCAAGACATCCTCGTGAGTTGACAAACCCTGAACTGCACATAAGGTTCTGGTTAGTTGCGTCCTGCCATCCTGTAGCCTCAGTCATCGGCTGGGCATAGCCTTTGCCTGCTTTTCCAGCTGTGCACTTGTTATGTGGTACCCCATCTGGGCTCTGTGGCTGAAGACATGTAATTAACCACAGATTTCCCCATGGTGAGCCATGAGTGGATGTGGAATAGGCCCTAGGCAGTGGCGTTGTAGGCCACTTGGTTCCCAAGCTTGTTGAGGCAGGCACAGTTGTAACAGTGAGGCACAAGCTTTAGAGCTGGGGGCCCAGTCAGTGCCTCTGAGTCTGTGTCTGAGGAAACTGAGAACAGTAACAGCACCTGTCCTGGTGGAGCAGGTTGGCAGGGTAAAGCCCAGGGGAGAGTAGAGAGTGTCCTGCCGTGGGCACTTGAGTGGGCAGCAGGTTGGTTGGCAGGTGGAGTTTAGTTTGCTCCTGGGTTTACCAGCTTTCTTCTGTGTTTGAGGAGTCCTTAGCTGGAGAGCCTAGAACAAGGCCTCAGTACGATAATTTCCCAGGAGTGGTGACTTGCCCATCAGGAGTCCCCCGAGTGGCAGAAAACCCTTCTTGTATAGAGTGTTTCAGTCTGATTACACTTTGCTTCAGGATCCTCCTTGGGTGGGTTCCCAGGGGGCTGTCCTTGCAGTGCTTGCCATAGCTTCTAGCTGAGATACCCTCCATGGTTCTGTTGTCACCCAGGCATCCCAAGAGAGGTGCAGATGCACAGTCTATCATGTGTCAGGGTTCACTCTGGGCCACTGTGACTCTGGACAGTATATGGTGATGTTTCTGCCCATGCAGGGTCACGCAAAGCAACTTCACTAGGCTGATACCCTCTGTCCACCTCCCTTTCCCACTCCCAGCCCATCTTCTGGCAACTCTTCTTGCCGATTGCCTAGTTTTCCCTTTTTCAGAATGTCGTCTGGCTAGAATCACACAGTATGGAGCCTTTTCAGGTTGACTGCTGTCACTTTTAAGGGTCTCCCTAAGCACTTGGCATACATTATATTATGTCGTCTGGCTTGTTCACTCATTTCTTTCTGTCACTGAATAAATGGTTCTGTTATCTGACAGAAGGCTGCTGATTGCTGGCATGTCCTGGCAGCTGTGACTGATGCTGTGTCAGCATTGCTCTTTGGGTGAATGCCAAGAAGTGCATCACCTCACCCAGCTAATGCAGATTTCTAATTTTAATGCCTGACTCAGTTTGATTTCTGTTGCTGTGATAACACACAATGACAAAAAGCAACTGGGGAGGAGCTAATTGATTTTAGCTCTCAATTCCAGGTTACATTGCATCACAGGGAAGTAAAGGAGACGTCACACACACAGTCAAGAGTGGAGAGAAATTAATATATGCATGCCCTCTTGATTACTTGTGCTTAGTAGCTTCTTCACCATGTAGTTCAGGATCCTGCTCACAGTAGACTGTCTTCCCACAGAGAACTGGAGAGATAACTCAGTGGTTAAGAGCCCTTGCTGGTCTTGCAGAGAACCTGGGTTCTCTGGACCAGTGTGGCAGCTAACAACTGTATGCAATAATTATAGTTCGGGGGGAATCTAATACCTCTTCTAACATCCATGGGTACTGCATGCACATGGTGCACAGAAAAAAAAAAAAAAAAAAGACAGTCACCCACAGACATGCTCCCAGGCCAATGTAGAGAATGCCTCATTGAAACTCGTCCCAGATGATTCTAGGATGTGTGAATTTGATAATTAAGGCTAACCAGGGTGGAGAGATGACTCAGCTATTAAAAAACACTGCTGTTTTTCTGGAGGACCCAGGTTTGAGTCCCAGCTACATGACAGCTCACAACTGTAACCCCAGTCCCTCCATGGTACTGCATGCTTGTGGTACACAGATGTACATTCAGACAAAACACCCATACACATTAAATAAATAATTAAAAAAGAAAGCAAACTGCTGGGCAGTGGTGGTGTATGCCTTTAATCCCAGCACTTAGGAGGCAGAGGCAGGTGGATCTCTGTGAGTTCAAGGCCAGCCTGGTCTACAGAGCGAGTTCCAGGACAGGCTCCAAAGCTACCCAGAGAAACTCTGCCTCGAAAAAACAAAACAAAACAAAAGTAAACCATCACAGTGGCCAGCAAGTTATCATTTCTCTTTTTTGCAAGAAGTGCCTTTAATCTTGTATCTTTTACAATCTAATGTGACTTTCTCTGATATATGTAGGTTTGTGTCTCAGTCCACAAAAGAAGCTTATGTGATCTCGCTCTATATCAATAATCCGTTACTGATCGGTGGGAGGAAGTTTGATCTGCGTCTGTATGTCCTGGTGTCCACATACCGCCCACTGCGATGCTACATGTAAGAGTCTGTTCCTGCTTCATAGTGTTACTTCAAGGCTTAATGACTAGTGACATGGGGGATTCACAGCACCTGGCTCAGGGTGGGTAGGTATTGTTTAAGAGCAGTTGACTCGGAAGCTACTGTAAATCTTACAAATAAGAACACCGCTGCTGTTTTGGACATTTGAAGCAAGTGGAGTGTGGTGTGCACACCTGTAATCCCAGCACTCAGTAGGTAGAGATGGGAAGTTTACGAGTTTGAGATCAGCCTGGGCTACATAGTGAAACCAAAAGCAATGGAAGCTAACAGCCCCTCTTCTCTTGAGTGGACTGGCATATTTTCTTTCTGTGTTCTGTGCCTCAGTCTGAGTTCCCTCCCAGGTACAAGCTTGGCTTCTGCCGTTTCTGCACAGTAAAGTACACCCCGAGCACCAGCGAGCTGGACAACATGTTCGTCCACCTTACCAATGTAGCCATCCAGAAGCACGGGGTGAGTGGCTCTTCTTTGGGCACAGGAAGTAAGATGGCTTTGGGGGATTTTCTCTCCTATATATTTGCAAGAGGGGACCAGGCTAGTTCTAGGAGAGCCATTCACAACCTAGTGGCCCAGACATTGAAGGGATTCAAAGTAGCAGGTATGATTGTCCAGGTACATTACTTGAGTGCCTGCTTAGGGTTGGAATAGAGGTGAGGGTACTTAGAGAAACAAAAGTGTAAGTTCAGGCTGGGCGTTGGTGGTGCAGGCCTTTAATCCCAGCACTCGGGAGGCAGAGGCAGGTGGATCTCTGTGAGTTTGAGGCCAGCCTGGTCTCCAGAGAGAGTGCCAGGATAGGCTCCAAAGCTATACAGAGAAAACGTCTTGAAACCCCCCCCCCCCAAAAAAAGAAGAGTATAAGTTCAGGCCCCATCTTTCTGCTTCTGTGATCTCGGACAAGTCAGCTCCATGCTGGAGGCCCCTTTAGTAAAAGAAGGGGATCTTGACCTGAGATGGGTGATGTCCTGATAAACCTGTTGGTTGTTGTGCTGAAATTGGCCTGACGGCCTGGTACACTGGTGCATGTTGGGTAAGCCCTCTACCACTGATCTATATTCCCAGCCTCCTAGCCTCTTCTTACTTTTTACTTTGAGACAATATATCATTAAGTTACTCAGGTAAATTTTGAACTCATGCTATAGCCAAGGCTACAGCTATATTATTATTATTATCATTATTATTATTATTATTATTATTATTATTATTATTATTATTATTATTATTTCTTTTGTTTGTTTGTTTGGTTGGTTGGTTTTTCAAGACAGGGTTTCTCTGTATAGTCTTGGCTGTCCTGGAACTCATGGAGATGTGCCTGCCTCTGCCTCCAGAGTGCCAGGATTACAGGAGTGCACCACCATGCCCAGCCCTCTTTGTTTCATTTATTTTTAGACTGACTTTTGCTAAGTAGCCCAGGTTGCCCTCCTGCCTCAGCCTCTCAAATGCTGGAACTGTTAGTCTACACATTTTTCCTAGTGAGGGTTATCATTGATGTGATGAAACAGCATGACCAAAAGCATTAACATAGAACAGCTTCTGGAGAGGGAGAAATGAGTACCTTGTTCTGGATGGGAACCCAGGTGGCACTTCACAGTGTGGGCTGCTGAGTGGAAATAGTTACTTATGAGACTGGTAGGGGGTTGAGCATCTAACAATGTGTGTAGTAAATGGCACAGACCACCCTGGGCAGGGGTCCCCTCTGTCTTGCTTTAGGGTAGCTATTCATACCCAGGAGGCACTTGAGGGTAAGTGGCTGGGTTCCTCCAAGCTGTGTCCTGAAGGTCACTTGCCCTTCTCCCTCCATCACCAGGAGGACTACAACCATATTCATGGTGGCAAGTGGACTGTCAACAACCTGCGACTCTACCTGGAGAGCACTCGAGGCAGGGAGGTGACCAGCAAACTGTTTGACGAAATCCACTGGATCATCGTGCAGTCTCTCAAGGCTGTGGCAGTGAGTGACAGGTTGGGGACAGGGCAAGTGGGCCCCGAAAGCCCAATGGGAGGCCCTGGTCTAACCAGGGGTTCTTAAGAAGTGTTCCACAGCCTGGAGTTCTTCTGTTTGCTCATCCTACCCATGTGTCAGTCAGGGCAGAACAGTTTTGGGAAGGGGTTGGGACCACTTTCTGGTGAGTCTGGTCAGCCTCTGATATGGATGCAGACCCCAAAGCTTCTGCAGAAGAATAGAGTCCCATTGACACCGTCTCTTTTTCCTTTGTCTCTTCCTTTTTATTGAGGGTTGGCCTGGAGAATGTTACTGGGGCGGTGTGGAGCTCACAGAGATCACCTGCCTCTGCCTTTCCACCATCAGCTTTTCTTCGTGGGTATTTTGGCACGAACTGACACTCCTCAGGGCAGGGGTTGCAGTGGCCTTCCCTTCAGGCAGCTTGATGTTGCTGTTTCATGGCTATTTAAGGCTGGAAATAGCCTATTTCTTTGTTCTTAACCTCAGGTCATTGATCTGATTGCTGGATTGCAATTTTCAGGCAGGTGCACTTCTATTTTTGAGTGATAGGAATAAGCAGTGGTGTGCTGGCCCCTGTTTTCAGGACTTGACAGATGGTGTCTCTGGGGTGTCTTTGCTTCCCATATAACTCACAAGAAAATGGGGGACCTGACCCCAGATTGAAGAACAGAGGAAAAGGCTCCTGACCCAAAGCCAGTCTCCTTGTCTCCCATGCCCTCTCTCAGGAGGAACAGGGAGACAGCCAGCCCACCGCTGAGGTCACTTGCAGGACAGAATTCCTCAGCTCACCCTCTTAGGGCAGTTTAGTCTAGCCCGCTACTGAGCTGGCCACTGACAGACCCACCCACTTGTGTGGGACCTGAGTTCACAGGCCTGGAGACATGGGATAATGTTATGTTATCCCCATGGAGATGTGAGAGATGCAGAATTCCCAGGTTGTACCCATCTTCCTTCCCCAGAAGAATCCCTTGTACACATTTGCCTCAGAAGGAGTACTTCTCCTGGCCCTCTGACTGGGTGGTGATCCTCAAGCTTGTGTGTGTACATGGCCAGTACAGGTGTCCACACAGGCCAGAAGCATTGCATCCCCTGAAGCTGGAGTTACAGATGGGTGTGAGCTGCCTGACATGGGTTCCAGGAGCTGAACTAGGGTCCTCTGGAAGAGCAGTAAGTGCTCTTAAGAGCTGAGCCATCTCTCCAACACCCGCTCCTTTGTTCAGTACGCATGGGAACTTTATTTAAGTGAATTAAAAGTTACAGTGGAAATCTAGAAAATGAAAGGAAATAGGTTTATTTTTCTCATTTGAAACAGGTTTATAATCTTATTTTTACCTGGTTTCACAGGCTAGGAGGAATAAGAGGCAGCCTGCTGGGTGTGTGTGTGTGTGTGTGTGTGTGTGTGTGTGTGTGAACGTCAGCATTATGGGAGAGTTCCTCTGTCTTTATCTTTATTTGTTTGTTTTTTGAGACAAGGTTTCTCTCTGTAGCCCTGGCTGTCCTGGCACTCACACTGTAGACCAGGCTGGCCTCGAACTCACGGAGATCCACCTGCCTCTGCCTCTGCCTTTGCCTCTGCCTCTGCCTCCTACGTGCTGGGACTAAAAGTTTGCACCACCACCGCCCAGCAGGATATTGCTTTATAACCTGTTGGTCACTCCACAGCCTGTGATGAACAATGACAAGCACTGTTTTGAATGCTATGGCTACGACATCATCATTGACGACAAGCTGAAGCCCTGGCTGATTGAGGTAACTCACAACACTGCCACCTTGGCTGGCAGTGCCATGGGGGAAGGGAACATTCTTACTGTTCTACAGTGTGTGTTAAGGCATAATTTGGAAGTGAATCCATCTGCCTGTTGAAGAGGGTGTCGTGGTGGCAGACCTAGAAAGGATGGGATGGACACTTCCTGCCACAAAGCAGGGCTTTTTCCTGGCCACAGCCACTGTACCAGTTACTTTTCTCAGCACTGTGATCAAATACCTGACAAACAACTTCAGGGGAGCTTTTGTTGTTGCTTTTTCAGGGGAGTTTTATTTGGTATGTGCGTGATTTGAGCATACGATCCGTCATGGTGGGTAAGCATGGTTGGGGGTGTGTGTAAAGCAGCCAGTCACATATGCTCAGAGTTGAAGCAGAGTGAGATGAACACTGGTACTCCACTGGCTTCCTTTTTTCCTTCAGCCGAGGGCCCCCTTCATAGGAGGGTGCTACCCGAATTCAGGGTGGGTCTTCCTCTCTGGAAATACCCCCAAAGTCACTCTGAGATGTGTCTCCTAGGTGACTGCAAATCCCATTAGGCTGATGGAGATTAACTATCACAGCCTTTTCAGAGGGGTGGGCACTGGTGCCCTTGTCTGAGGTCACAGTTGCCAGGAGGACAAGGATGGAAGATGCCCTAAGCATGCAGGAGCCCACATTGTGTCGTTTCACTCTGAGTGTCACTCTGGACACCTGCCCTTTCAACAAGCTCATTTGGAGACAGACAGCTCAGGCCCTTCAGTTCCATTTCATGCCAGAAAGTCTAGGATTCTTGGCTTGTTATTTTGTTTTTGTTAGTTTGTTTGTTTTGTTTTGTTTTTTCAAGACAGGGTTTCTATGTGTCTTTGGAGGCTGTCCTAGAACTAGCTCTTGTAGACCAGGCTGGTCTCGAATTCAGAGACCTGCCTGCCTCTGCCTCCTGAGTGCTGGGATTAAAGGCATGCACCACCACTGCCCGGCTAGCCTAGGATTCTTTAAGTGCAAAGAGTAGAGCTTGGCCCCCTACAGGGAAAGTCAGAGGGAACCTCAGTGAGGAGCTTGTGGTAATCAAGTTATCTAGAGCAAGCTGGCTCCATAATGGGAACCTGCTGATGCTGCTGGAGTCAGGGGCCAGGGGGAGATGTAATATTTCCGCCCTCCCTCCCTACCCCATCACTTCCTTTTTGTCTTTTGAGAATGTGGTCTTTCGTAGCTGGTTTTTGAAATTACGCTCCTTCTATGTCAGGCTTCTAGGTATTGGGGTTAGAGGTGGTGGCTTACTGCACCTTAAATACAGTAACTTGAATGGAAGTCACACTTCCCTTGATGAACTATGATCCTAGTTATAGCTATTATTTCTCTCTCTCTCTCTCTCTCTCTCTCTCTCTCTCTCTCTCTCTCTGTCTGTCTCTCTCTCTTAAAGATTTGTTTTATTTTTAATTATGTGTATGCATGTCTCTGGTGGGGGTTTGATGGTGGGCTGGTTATGTGCACATGAATGCAGGTACCTTTGGAGGCCAGAAGAGGGCATCAGATTCCCCTGGAGCTGGAGTTACTAGGCAATTGTGATCCTGTCTTTAACATTATTTATAGTTCACCTAACAACCAGTAGAAGCAGATAACATGATGCTTCTGTCCTAGTTTGCTTCTCTGTTGTTGTAATATGCTGGGCTTTGGTAGCACACACCTTTAATCCCAGCACTCGGGAGGCAGAGGCAAAGGCAGAGGCAGAGGCAGGCAGATCTCTGAGTTTGAGGCCAACCTAGTTTACAGAGTGAGTTCAAGGACGCTCAGGACACAGAGAAACCCTGTCTTGGGGGTGTGGGGAAAGCAACTTGGGAGGAGGCTGGAGAGATTGCTCAGTGGTCAGAGCACTGGCTGCTCTTCCAGAGGACCTGGGTTCATTTCCCAGCATCTACATGGTGGCTCACAACCATCTGTAACTCTAGTTCCAGGGCATCCAACACCCTCTTCTGGCCTCCATGGGCACCACACACAGGTGGTACACAAACATAAATGTAGGCAAAACACCCATACACAAAACATAAATATATCTTAAAAAAAAAAAAAAGTAGACAACTTTGGGGAGGAAAGGGTTTACTTGGCTTACAGGCTGTGGTCTGTCATCCAGGAAAGCCAAGGCAGGAACTGGAGTAGAGGCCATGGAGGAACACCGATTGCTGGCTTTGCTTCCCTGGCTTACTCAACTATCTTTCTTATCCAGCTCAGACCTACCTGCCCAGGGACTGCACTGCCCACCCTGGGCTGGGCTCTCCTACATAAACAGGCTCTGAAGAAAATGCTTCACAGGGCCAACAAGAAGGCTCAGTGGGTGCTCCCACACTCACTGTCAAGCCTGACAACCTGAGTTTGATTTCCAGGTGCACAGCACCAACTCCCACAAGTTTCCCATTGACCACCACACGTGCACTGTAGCACGTGTGTGCCCACACAAATACACATGCAGCACACACAAAAATAAGTAAATGTGTAAAGAAAAAATTATAAAGAGAAGAAAATGCCTCACAGACCCATTTGACCTGAGCAGTTCTTCAGGCCACTCTGGGGTGTGTCAGGCTGACAGCTAACTGACAGCTTTCTATGTGAGGTGCTTGGCAGGTGTGAGATGTCTATTTAAATGATAAATGCCTGGAGCACATGGCCCATGCTGGCTCCTGAACCTTTCATTCCAGAGGAGGAAGTGCCACAGTGAAGGGTGTATGTTTTTCTTCTTGTAGGTTAATGCGTCCCCATCTCTCACCTCCAGCACCGCCAATGATCGAATTCTTAAGTACAACCTGATTAATGACACCCTCAACATCGCGGTCCCCAATGGTGAGATTCCTGACTGCAAATGGAACAAGTCTCCACCCAAGGAAGTTCTTGGCAACTATGAAATCCTGTAAGTCTGTGTGTGGCTCTGCAGGAGACATGTGTTCTAGTTGGAGACATGCTGAGGTGCCCTTTGACTATTCTGGTTGTGGGGGGCTCACTTTTCTTGGGCAGCATGTCTATGGATGCTATGAGGACTGTTGATGAGACAGAAAAGTGGTTTGGGTCTGTTGTATGTAGCAGATACCTACCAGGCATCCACCACATGCCAGGCGCTGGGCCAGGTGTGAGCCCCACCGCTTGGCACCTGTGCAGGTTGCTGAGGTGCTAGGGGCAGGATGCCCACAGCACGGGACTCCTCTCCTAGCTCCACCTGTGTTGGTTTGTGACAGTGAGATGCTTAGTGTAACTCTGTGGGCCTCAGTCCGAACCCCTTAGGAGGTGGGGAAGGAAAAAGCAGTTCTTATGGCTCACCTCTCAGGGCTTCCCATGTTCTAGGATCTCCGGCCAGTGCTGTAGGAACTCTATCCTTTAACCTGCGCCTTGTGAACAGAGTGGTAGCTTGGGCTTGGCTCTGTCAGATCAGAAACAAATGGACCTATTGGGAGTTAAGGGGTGGTGTGTATATAAAGTGATGGATCAGGAGGACAATGGTTGACCAAAGTATAGTCTGTTCATACTATGGGATGCTAGTTGGCCATTAAAGAGATTGGCCTAGTGCTGTGTATACTCTGGCCTAGGAGGTTGAGTGAGAAAAGTAAGTTGCAGGAAAGGGTATTGATACAGTCCCCTAAGAGGGACGTAACCTCCACAGCCCTTGCCTGTGCATAAGCAGTTTTTGTTTATTTTGGTTTGCTTTTTGAGATACCGTCTCACTATGTAGATCAGGTTGGCCTTGAATTTGTAGAAATCCCCCTGCCTCTGCCTTTTAAGTACTGGCATTAAAGGTGTGTACCACTTCATCTAATCTTGCACATAAGCATTTAATTTAAAAATTAATGGCACACACCTTAGGAGGCAGAGGCAGGCTTCTGTTTGAGGCCAACCTTGTCTACAGAATGAGTTCCAGGACAGTCAGGACTGACTACACAGTGAAACCTTGTATTGAAAAACCAAAACCAGCAACAACAAAAAGTTTAAGCATGAAGGGGACATTAAGTGAAGTACATTCTCGCACACAGATTTCAGGTGCACCACTGGTGGAGGAGCTGAACATAGGCCTGCACTCTGGAGTCCCTGCGTAATCATCTCCCACCTTTCTGTGTACAGTTGCAGAAGCTGGGATGGAGGGGTAGGTAGAAGGAAGCTCAGAAGGGAAGTGAGTGGAGCTTTCGAACTTAAAGGGTAGTAGTTTTGGCCCCCAAAGTAACCACTCAGTGTGGCTGATTGTCCTCTGGAGGTCAGCAGCCTGGGATAGGGACAGCAGCCGGATCAAAAGGGACCAGAGGTGGGAGCTGGCAAGGAAGGCAAGAGGATAACGGGCTGCTGGTGCTGAGAGAGCAGATGGCATTGTGGTGGGGATCCAGGCTGAGGCAGTTAGGCACTGGGCAGGTGAGCTCAGGAAATGTCAGAGACTGAGGGATGGTGCATGAGCTACAAGGGATGCAGGCACTGACCAGGGCTTGGTATTATAAGGCGATGGCATGGAGATGGATGGATGTCAAGGTCATCAGAAGTCAGAGAACTGGCCATGGCCAAGCGGATCGACAGCAAGACCCTGAAGGACTAAAGTTGATACATAAGGGAGGGGCCAGAGAGGATTTCTGCTGACCTGCCTTGGAAGAGGCTGAGAGGGCCTAGAGATCAAGCCTCTCCAGACCCAGGGGTCTTAGAGAGAGGAAAGAGTTCTCACTCCACAGGGCTCCAGGGAGAGCCAGGCTTCTTACACAGCAGGAGGTGAAGGAGATGGTAAAAGGCTAGTAGAGGGCACAGCCTTTGGGGATGGGCCCTGTTCTGAGCCACTTGGGGTTGGTAGCGACCCATGTCAGCTACAATGGGAACCTTTGGGTTCAGTCCTGATGGGGAGCCTTGCTAGAACCGTGAGGGTCTTGGTGGGTCCCTCTTTAGTGTAATAGGATGTGGCAAGGCGGGTGGCCCAGTGGGAGTTTGTGGGGCTCTCTATTTGCAGAGCAGGCCATATGCTCATCTTCAGGTTAAGAAGGAGAGGCCATAACCTCACCCCTGGTCCCGAGCCTTCCCCTCATACTCCCTTAAGGGAACAGAAGGCTTTGGGCTGGAACTGGCAGCTGGAAGGTCTTTCCCTCATGTCTCAATGCCCCTGATGCTTTCGATCCCTCCAGGTTGGGTCCCAGTTGCAGCGGTTGGGAGTTGCTGCTGTGGGGTGGGTGGTGCTTACATCCCTGGAGGTGCTGTCCTGTCCCTGAACACAGCCAGGAGTACTGCATTTCATCCACGCTCATAGCATCCCTACAGAGTATACCAGTGTGGAGAGAAGGAGGCTGACAAGTGCAGCTCTTATGCTCAAGGTCACACTGCCCAGAAATGGCGCTCTCACCACCAACGCCATGTTGTCCCTGTGACCTTGGTGTTCTCATCACAAGGCCAGCCTTGTTCATCTTGGCTCAATTAACTCTTGGCCTTTTTGAAAAAAAATGCAGTTCCAAACTCAGTGCCTAGATCCCACTGTCAGAACCCGGAAGGGAAACTGTTCCAATAGGAAGAGCCCTTAGGAGTGCCCTTTCGGCTGTCTACATTAGCTGCCTAACAGGCAAGATGCTCTCCCAGAACTGAACAGTCCACTGCCAGCTGCCTGCCACATGCTCCTCTTTGTTTAGTTTTCAAGCTGCACAGAGCCACACGGAAGCTGTATGTGTGTGTGTGTGTATGCCCCTCCCCATCTGGAGCTAGTACCAGGGCAACCCCAAGCCTGACAGGCAACATCATTCCTTCCTCAGAAGCACAGTACAGAGACACAGATGACTCCTGGAGGCAGGGCCCACATTGCTCCTTAGCAGAAGAAGCTCGTGCCTTGAGGAAGTTCTCTAAGTAGCTCTCTTCTATTGGAGGCGCTGGCTGTGCCTTCATAGTCAGGCTAATGCTGAGGCATATCTATTGCATTTGCCTAAATTGTTCTAGTATTAATAAAAACTCAGGACTCAGAAACTGAGAAGAAAAAAAAAACAAAACCCTGATAAATCCAAGGAACAGTGGAGGGATGATCAGCTGACCCTACTTTCCACGTTTTTCTGATTCCCCAAACCCTGGAAATCCCCTCAGCCCCTCCTTTCTCTCTTCCTGTCGTTCTCTATTCAACTTCCTCAACCCTCTAACATCTCTGTGGCTAATCCTGGCCAGTCAATCACTGACTCCGTCTTTGATTCAATGTGGCTTTATTGGCACAGTGGGGTAGCAGTGCCAACAATTCTCCTGCAACACACACATCCATGTGATGATGCAGTTGTGACAGTCCACACCAGTGCCAGGCATAGCCTTGGTTGAGAGGAAAGCTGTCAGCAGGTTAACTCTGGCACACCCTGTGTGTCAGTCTCTTTGCCACCATAGGCACCATTCAGAGAGTGTTCGTCTACCAGAGGAGTCCCTAACACAGACCTGACACCACCCACAGAGTCTGGCTCTGGACCAGCACAGAAGTCAGGAAAATTCAGCTTCTGCAACAGCAAAGCATCTTGGTACTTGTTTGCTTAGTGCAAATGTCTGCATGTAACTCAGGATTCTCAGGCAAAATAGCAGCAAGCTAATACCTAAGAAAACACTTTTACTTTTTGGTTTTTCAAAACAGTTTCTCTTAGCCGGGCATTGGTGGCGCACGCCTTTAATCCCAGCACTCCGGAGGCAGAGGCAGGCAGATCTCTGTGTGTTGGAGGCCAGCCTGGTCTACAGAGCGAGTTCCAGGACAGGCTCCAAGCCTACAGAGAAACCCTGTTTCAAAAAACAAAGCAAAACAAAAAGCCAGTTTCTTTTGATACCTGCCTCTGCCTCCTGAGTTCTGGGATAAAGGTGTACACCACCACTGCCTGGCTAGAAAGCACTTTAAAATGACCAGAAAGAAGTCAGACATGACAGCGAGTGCCTTTAATCCCAACACTCAGGAGGCAGAGGCAGGTGGATCTCTGTAAGTTTGAGGTCAGTCTAGTCTACATGGCGAGTTCCATGACAGCCAGGGCTACCTAGTGAGACTCTGTCAAAAAAAAAAAAAAAAAAAAAAAAAAAAGACCCGAGGGCTAGCAAGATGGCTCAGCAGATGTCTTAGGGTTTCTAGTACTATGAAGAGACACCATGACCATGGCCACTTTTTTCCCCCCTCTGTGTAGCTTTGGAACCTATCCTGGCACTCGCTCTGGAGACCAGGCTGGTTCTTAGATTGGGAATCAGGAGGCCCAGTGTTAACCCTACCTCTGCCACATCAGAATTTGGAGCCAGGGGTGTTAGGAAGTCCTGGTGAGGAGAGGCAATCTTTTCTGGATAACATGTTTCACCACTCTCAGGAGCCTAAAAGAAGGAGCCCTGGTAATGGGCACCAAGTCTATATCCGGTTCTTCAGATGTGACAGATGTCCAGCCTGTTCCTCAGCACTGCTCAGGGCCGAGGTACACACATCAACTGGAAAACAGTAGCAGAACACTGACATCATGATGGAGGAGTCCCAGCCCAACCCAGCCCTTTCTGGCAGTCTGTTGACACTGGTTCCCTGTCTGAAATGGGATTAGGCCCTCCGCCACAGGGTATGTGGAGTGTTTGCAGGCAGGCGCTCTCTCCCTCCCTACCCTGGGCTGGCTTACTAGTTTCTCATTCACAACTCCTCTGAGGTTAGTGCCATATTCTGCCTAAAGATCTGGGAAAATGACATCTGCCCAGGATGGACAGACTGTTCACGATGGCAGTTTAACTGGTTTCTCTTAGGGGCTCTGTGGTCTTGTGTTGTATTCAGTGGAGTCCCTTGTAGGCTGTGGGCTGGAGAGGGGAGGGGCTTGGCCATAATCTGGAGCTAGTTGGCTCTTTCTGGTAATATGTTTGTTCTGCAGCAGCCTAGTGGGTACTCTATGTCTCCACCAACCCTGAACAAGACCTCCTGGTGATTCTCCAGTGATCTATTTCAGGTACGACGAGGAGCTGGCCCAGGGTGACGGGGCTGAGAGAGAGCTCAGAAGCCGCCCAGGCCAGCCAGTGGGGCCCAGAGCAGGCCGCTCAAGAGACTCAGGGAGAAATGTTCTCACAACTTGGAAGTGACCAGCAGTGGGAAGAAAGATCCCCAGCCTCCCCCTCAGTTGTTCCATCAGTCTCTGTTCAACATATATTTTGGAATTTCCTTTTTTCTAGAGTGCTTTCCTGAGCCCTGGTAAATAAAGATGCTCTACAAGGTGGAGGAGTCCATGCCATCACATACGCTCATGAAAATGACAGTGCCAGTGTGTGATATAACATCATTTTTTAAAGATTCATTTTATTTTTATTTTTTGAGATAGATGTCCCTGGCTGGCCTGGAACTCGTTATATAGACCAGGCTGGCTTAGAACTCTCAGAGAGCCACCTGCCTCTGACTCCCAAGTGCTGGGATTAAAGGTATATGCCACCACATCAAGTTTTGTGTGGTGTGTGTGTGTGTGTGTGTGTGTGTATGTGTGTGTGTACACAGCACCGAAGGAAAACAAAAGAGGGTACCAGATTCCCCAGAGCTGGAGTTACAGGCTATCCAAAGATCCCAAGTCAGTCCTGGGAACCAAACTCTGGTCCTCTGCCCCCCTCTCCATGTGTGTAACATATCCCTCCCCACCCCCCACCCCCCACCCCCTGCCAGACAGGGTTTTCTTTGTAACAGTCCTGACTGTCCTGGAACTTGCCCTGTACACCAGGCTGGCCTTAAGCTCGGAAATCTACCTGCCTCTGTCTCCCCAGTGCTGGGATTAAAGGTGTGCGCCACCATTGTCCTACACGACAGCCTCTTTCTCATAGTCACATCTGACACCTGTGGCCTGGTATGTTAGTCACTACCTGGAATTTATGTTAAAAAGATCCCTGTGCTTAACTGTGTTGGACAATAGATGTCACATCATGTGTGCCTATGTCTCCCTACACATGTATACATGTTTTTAATGTGTCATTGCTAATAAAGTAAATGTCTTCTTCAATGTGTCCAGGGCCATGTAAGGTGAGAGGTAGTCATATAGCAGCCAGCCTCTGAAAAGGCTGCAGTTGGGGCACGTGACTTTTCCATGTGACTTCCTGGGCAGGCAGGATACACTCTGTGTACCCCATGCTGCTGTGTAGGTTCAATGCTGTGTGCTGGTGACAGGATCAGAGCTGAACTTGGAGCCTGCATCCATGTTTCTTAGCTATGATATGTGTGGTCCCATTGGCTCTTTCTTACAGTATAAAATGAGAGAACCTGGTGTGGTGACTATCAGGTTGCAAAGAAACTCAGGACAAATGACTAACTGTGGTGCCTATTAGCATACCAAAGCTCACACTGGCTGCCAGGCTCACTCAGTACCTGTAGCACCTCTCAGCCTTTCTCACCTTGCCCCCCTACCTTAAACCTCAGCTGTTTTGAACATGTGATAGATAGGCCTCAGCCCTTCAGTAGGTCAGCTTGCCTGGCTAGGGACTCCCCCACTCCAGACCTCTTGAGAAGCACGACTTGGTTGCTAGGTGTAAGTAAGGCCCTGCCAAATATATTTGTGTCTAAGATTGATTGTTGCCATGGTGATATCCCATTCTGGGGCAGGTGTTTCCTCTGCACACTTCCAGGAGGAAGTGTGTGGTATCAGAGCAGGCCTCGAATCAGTGCTGTGTATCATCTACACCGTGACTCAGGCGCTCACCCCTTTGGGACTGTCCTGGATGACAGTCATCTATCACTTTCCCTTCATGATGGGTGGGTCTCAAAACCTGAACAACAGTGTCTAGTTATGTCCATGACCAGATACATGTAAACTATTCCAGGGCTAACCTACTGTCTACCTGCTTCCCATAGGGGCTGCTTCCCATTGGCAAGGTGCTTGAGCTGTGACCACCCTCCCCCCAGGCCCTGAGATAGTCCCTACACTCTGCCTCCCTTCATTCACTCTGATGCCTGATCTCTGCATTTGTCTTGGGACTACACTTAACCAACAGGCTTTTTCTACTATGTGACTCTGCCACTGTCCTGTGCTTGGGCCAGTCCTTGGTCCTCTGGTCCAGGCCCCTGCCTGGCTGGCTGCCTATACAGTATCATCAACCTCAGATTTACCTCCCTCCTTCCTTCTCCAACAGAATAGCCTACTTCCTCTGGGTATTAGTAGGTTATAGCCTACTTCCTCAGGGTGACACTATGTCATGTCATGTTCAGGGTGCAGGGTGAGGCCGGGGGCAGGCTGGGTCTGCTGTAGAGCTGAAATGTCCTGCCATTGGGATCCTGGACATCCTGCCCCTGTCCTAGCACTTAGGTATTATTCATTGTGTTACTTAATATGAAGTGTGCCAACTGAGTGCCCTGGGACCTTTTAGGGCCACTGTGAGTTAACAGTGGCTATTTCTTTTATGGTTCTTACCAGCCTCACCTGGATCTGCAATGCTTTGAAGTTAAAACAGCATTCTCCAGGAACACATTCTATTTTATGGAATAAAGTATTACCTAACCCAGAAGGGGCTGGTGAGGCTCAACAGATAAAGGCACCTGTGTAAGCCTGATGACCTAGGTTAAATCTCTAGAACCCACAGAAAGGCCGAAGGAGAGAACCAGCCTCACAAGGTTGCCCCCTGACAGCTTTTATGGGACAGTGAACTCCAAACAGTGAACAGTGTTTGTTTCTAGGGGTCAGAGTGAAGATCTAGCCCAGGAGGACATCAAGGGTGTCCAGAAGAGTGGCCATGTGGCTGTGTAGTCCTGACACTGAATCGGCTTCTTGGGTGCAGGAGGCAGGAGAGCCAGTCTACCTGATGTGTGCCTCCCTGGGACCTGGGGCTCAGTGAGGCTAGTCTAGCTGGCTAACAAGCCCTAGGGATCTGCCTGTCTCCACCCTCTCAGAACTGGGATTGTAAACTCACATTACCATGCTGTGCTTTCAGTGTTTTTCATGTGAGTTTATTGGTTCAAACTCAGGTCATGTGCTTGCATGGCAAGTGCTCTTACTGAATGAGTTCAGTCCTCAGCCCCAGTTAACTTTTTTCTTTTCCTGAACCTTTGAAGACCCTGCTGGACATCCTTCTAGAGTTTCCAGACATCTGTGGACAGAACAGACTCCAGGCCAGAGTAGCAGGAGTGAAGGTGCTCCATCCTTTCTGATGTGGGCTCCTGGACGCACCTGGTTTTTCGAGCTGTGCCCGTGTAACAGCGAGTGGACAGAAAGAGCATGGGAGACTAGAGAATAATATGGTAGCATTTCATAAAGACGATGGGGGGCAGATTATGGAAGATGCTAGATGCTGGCTAAAGAATTTGGACCTTTTCTGTAGGTGCTACGCAGCCATTGAGTAGGAGCAAGAGTGGCAAGATTGGTGTTCTTAGAGAAGTGAGTGAGGGTGTGGGTGGTGGTCCTGAGGATGTCCCTCAGTGAAGACAGCTGGGGAGCCCAGGGTATGAGAAGGGAGTTCCACCCAGAATGACTGTGGATGTAGAAGAAAACAGGGAGCAGCTGCCAGCAGAGGGCAGGCATGGAAAAGGGGTTGGCACCTCCAAAGAAATGACTTTCACAGAGGCACTTCCTGTGGCGAGGTCGTTTGCTCAGGGTTATAAAATAATACTGTTTCAAGGTAACAACCTAATAATGAGGAAATCACCAGCTGGTCTCGGTTCCCAAATCTTCTAATTAAGATGAAATGGGTACTTTCAGAGTGAACTGAAAGGAGGTTTAGGCTGAGTTTGGTGGCTGGCACATGCTGGTAATCCCAGCCCTCCAGAGGTGAAGATGGGAAGTTCCCAGTCATTCACCCTTAACTATATACCAAACCTGAACAAAACAGTCTATAGGAATCTGAGTTTATAGGAGTTCTTCCCCAGCAAGCATAGGAATGGGGCTTGCCTTTTGTTTTTGTTTTTGTTTAGTTTTCATTTTGTCAACCGTGACGCTAGGGTCATTCATTACTTGGCCCTGCTGTAGATAAGCTGCCGGGTCTTTGTTTCCTAGACTCTAGGGTCATGGGAACAGGCGAGAAAGGAACAGCTCAGAGGAAGGAGGGTAGGGAAGAGACCATTCCTGCTGCCGAGGGCTCAGGGTATGACAAACTGTGTGAGGTGGGCTAGGCTGGCTGCTGGGCACAGGTGACTCCTCCCTGTCTGGAAAGGACATGTGCTCCCCAGTGCTGAGTTGTTGAAGCTTAGTCCGTTATAGAAGGAAGGCTGCTGAGCCGTGGCCCGGGCCCTAGCTGCCCAGAACCTCCCTGATCCTCATCCTGACCATCAATGCCTCCTTCTGTTACTCCATTCCTACACCCTACTCCCAAGGATGTCAGGTAGGTTTATTTCATCTTACAGCTAGTTTATAGTCAATCATGCAGGGCAGGAACCTCGAGGCAGGAGCTGATGCAGATGGGTGCTGCTTACTGGCTTGCTCCTCATGGCTTGCTCAGCCTGCTTTCTTATAGAATCCAAGACAACTAGCCGAATGGTGGCCTGTAATGGAATATTACTTAAACTATGTAAAGGTATGTTGCTTTTGTTTATGCTGCATTTGTTTAATTATGTAAAGATGTGTTGCTGTTTCACCTTGCCTGACTAAGGGACCTGATTTATCTAATAAAAAGCTGAACAGCCAATAGCTAGGCAGTAGAGGAATAGGACAGTTGGTGGGTAGAGAGAATAAGTAGGAAGAATCTAGGCTTGGGAGAAGAGGAAGAATGGAGAGAAAATGAGGGAGATTCCTGGGGCCAGCCAGCCAGCCAGCCAGCCATGGAGTAGGACATACAGAATGAAAGAAGGTACAAAGCCCAGAGGCAATACATAGATAAAGAGAAACAGGTTAAATTAAGTTATAAGAGCTAGCAATAAATGAGCATAAGATAAGGCTGAACATTCATAACTAATAAGTCTCCATGTCATGATTTGGGAACTAGTTGATGGCCCAAAAGAAAACCTGTAACAGTGGTCCCACCCACAATGAGCTGGGCCTTCCCCACTGCCAGCACATAGTAGTAGACGTTCAATAAATGTGACTTCAAAGCCTGAACCCTGAAATTAGAGTCCCTCAAGGAATCTCCACCACCTTGCTGTGTGACCCCATGTTAATCTGGGTTCTCTGAACCTGTTTCCTGGGGGAAGGGCAGTGACATGAGAGTGACAGTTATCCCTGCCTGCTGTTTGGGCAGGAGCACTGGCTACACTTGTACATGTGGGCCTGGGTCCAGGGTTTGTTGTCTCACTGTTATTCTTAGCAGAGAAAATGACACACCTGCTGGTAGGAGCTACCCTCTTCCCTTCCCATTGTCCCCTGGGCAGGCAGTTTCTTGATCCTTCCTTCCCACAGCCCTTGGCTTATGAAGAACAGCTGGTATGGTGGAGCCAAGAGAGGGTGTGCCCTGTACTGGGAGAGCCCTGGGCTGGGTGAAGGCTGAGTCATAGCCATAAAGCTGGGGGTGTGTCCTGGTGACACCAAATACCCACATCCGGCCTGGAGGGAGCTGTATCTCCTGTCTCACTAGAAAGGGAGCTCAAACAGAAAGCCTTTGAGGGCTACAGGAAACAGGGAGACAAGTGGAAATTTTTGCCCAGCAGCTGTCCTGACTTGGCATCAGCCCACACCTGGCCTGGCTGGTCACTTGGACTGGAGTGGCTTGCCCAGTTGAAGATACAGCCAGTTTTTGTAACATCCCCTTCTCTACCCATCCATGTCCCCAGCAACCCTTGATGCCCTGCCCCAGGGCCACAGCCCACCTGATCTCTTCCTGGCATGTTCTTCCCTTCCCCTGCATAATCCTGCTGTGCCCAAGGCCCCATTAAAACTTGCTACTGAAGCTTTCTGCCATCTTCTGTGAAAGCACCATCACCACTTTCCCTGCCATCCTTGTCATTCCAGTCCTTGGAAGCCCCTGGCATGCCAGTGTCCAGGCCAGACTTGTCTTTCTGTCACCTTTCCCTCCTGCCAAATAAATCAGCCATCTTTCCCTACTCAAGCTTGAAGAGTTTTAAAATTTGTTTTTATTATTTTTTAAATACATTAATTATTGTGTGTGTGTGGGGTGGTGGTCAGAAGACAATTTTCAATTTAGTTCTCCTTTGTGTCTTCCTGAAATTGAATTCAGGGTGTCAAGGCTTGCACGCGGTGTCTTAGGGTTTCTATTGCTGTGATGAAACACCGTGACTAAAAGGAAGTTGGGGTGGAAAGGGTTTATTTGGCTTACACTTCCACATCACTGTTCATCACTGAAGGAAGTCAGGACAGGAACTCAAACAGGGCAGGAACCTGGAGGCAGGAGCTGATGCAGAGCCTATGGAGGGGTGCTGCTTATTAGCGTGCTCACCATGGCTTGCTCAGCCTGCTTTTTTTTATATAGAGTTCAGAACCACCAGCCCAGGATGATACCACCCACAATGGACTGAACTCTCCACGTCAATCTTTAGTTAAGAAAATTCTCTACAAGCTTACATATAGCCTGGTCTTAAGAAGGCATTTTCTCAATTGAGGTTCCCTCCTCTCATGATTTTAGTATGTGTCAAATTGGTATAAAACTAGCCATCATACACAGTAACTGTTACCCACAGAGCCATTTTTGATTTTTGGGTATTTTGTTTTGTTTTGTTTTGTTTTGGAGACAGGATCTTATATAACTCAAAGTAGTTTTGAACTTACTATGTGGGTAAGGATGACTTTGAACTCCTACTTTCCTGCCTTCATCTCCTAAGTGTTAGGATTAGAGGCATGCACTACCACATGCTTGAATTTTAATTCTCAGTTTACTTTAAAAACTGTTTTTGAAAAAAAGTTCTTACTGTGTAGACCAGGCTATCTTGGAACACATAATCCTCCAGCCTCTGCCTCCCCAGTGCTGGGATTATAGTTGTGAGCACAGAGTACAGATTTTTAGAGTAGTGGAAGGACTCTGTGGGATAAGATAAAGGTAGACTCACAAATTGGTTGAACTCCATGGAAAACAACACAAACAACAAACCCTAATGTGTGCTGTGCACTTTAGTCAATAGTGATATACTAGTACTGATCAGTCATTTGTAACAGCTATGCCCACTGACCTAAGATCTAAGTGATAGGGGCAATAGGGGTAGAAGGAAGATAAGAGGAGAGGAATGCAGGCCTGTGGCACAGGAAATCACTTTTATATCCCCCCTCCCTCTACAACTCTTATCCCCATCAGAGATAGGGGCTCATGTAGCCTGGGGTGGGATTGAACTTGCTATTGCTACATAACCAAGGGTGACCTTGAAATTGTTCCTCCTGCTTTTCCCTCCTGAGTGCTACGATTGTAGATGTCTGCCAACATGCTCAGTTTATGGGATGCTGTAAATTGAAGGCTTTGTGCATGTAAGGCAAGCACTCTACTGACTGAGCTATGCTCCCAGCAGATCTGTGAGTTGGAGGCCAGCCTAGTCTCCATAGTAAATTCCAGGAAAGCCAGGGCTTTGTAGAAAGACCTGTGTCAAAAGAAAAACAACCAACAACCAAAGTTGAAAAATGATTTATTGGGGCTGGAGAGATGGCTCAGCAGTTAAGAGCACTGACTGTTCTTCCAGAGGACCCCGGTTTAATTCCCAGCACCTACATGGCAGCTTACAACTGTCTGTAACTCTAGTTCCAGGGGATCTGATACCTTTACCCCAATGCATATAAAATAAAGGTTAAATAAATATAAAAATTATTTATTTTACTTTTAATTACATGTGAGTATCGGTGGCTACGAAGGCCAGAAGAAAGTGTCTCCTGGAACTGGAGTTACAGGTGTTTGTGAGCTGCCAGACATGTGTCCTGGGAACCAAACTCTAGTCCTCTACAAGAACAATAAATGCTCTTAACCACAAAGCCATCTCTCCAGCACCTAGAGGGACCTTTTAAAAAAGACGTATTTATTCATATGTGTGTGTGTGTGTGTGTGTGTGTGCTTTGTCTTCACGCACACCAGAAAAAGGAATTTGATCCCACTATAGATAGTTGTGAGCCACCATGTGGTTGCTGGAAATTGAACTCAGGACCTCTGGAAGAGCAGTCAAGTGATCTTAACCGCTGAGCTATCTCTCCAGCCCCTTAGTGGGTCTTTTAAAAGAGCACTTTTAGGTTTACAGAAAAATTAATGAGAGGGACTGGGCTCAAACACACAGAGATCTGCTTGTCTCTGCCTCCAATGTGCTGAGATTAAAGGCATGGACCACCACATCCATCTATAAGTCACTTTTTAAATGTCCAATGATAAAAGAAAAATCACCCGTTTCTCTACGGCATGGAGAATGTTTGTTCTAGTCATGCCTGTCTTCCTCTGAGGACACGTTCCCTTGATAGTCCCTTTCTTCCCACCCCAGAGGCTTCAGCCATCACAGAAATGTGTATCCTATTGTGGAATTCCTAGGTGCTATGCAAGCTGATTATGAGTGATATGATATATACCCTCAAGGAACAAACCGTTCTCAAAACATCATTTGGATGCTGTGCTAGGTTAGAGACTTCGGTCAAGCTTAGTGTGGCCTTAAAGGGGCTCTAAGGCCAAGTCAGTCCTGGCTAGATTCGGTCTCATTTTTTGTGGGGCTTTGTTAAGGAAATATCAGTGGCTTTGTGTGAAGCTCTGATTGTGTGGGCTGCCATAGGGGTGCTGGGTCCTGGGCAGTCCTAGGCAGAGTCTGGCACTGGGTGTTAGCTCTCTGGGAACACTGTAGGAATGCCCTGACCTGTGATTAGCCAGGCCAGGCTTGGCAGCGGCCGGCTCTCCCTGGTGCCCACATGATACTCCCATTGGCCTTAATGAGAGCACGTGCTGCAATCTGAAACCAGAGTCACGACTGGAACCAGTTGCACAGAAAATAGAGCTGTCACAACAGGAAGGACACATCCAGAGCCTGCCAAGGGACAGCTGGGATGGGGGGGAGGGGTGTTGGCCTGTTCTTCTGCCACCCGCCCCCCCCAGGCCACCTGGGAGCTTCTGGGAGCCAGAGGCCTAGAGGAGGGCTGCCGAAGTTAAATTGCACTGGATTTGGGCCCTTCTGGTCTCCCCAGCCTTGGCCTTACCCTGGCAGGAGAATTGTGTGCAGGAGCACCAACCCTTTACATTCCCATTACTGGCTCCTCAAACACCTTCCAGATCCTGATTATCTCTGGCTTCTCCCAGGACCTGATCTGCCCTGCTCCATCTTCCCCTCTGTTGTCCTAGCCAACAGGGGCTGCTGGGAGGTGGGTTGTGTAGCAAGGGACCTGGCCTTATGTGTCTATTGAATTCAATTACAAGGGGAGAGAGAGAGAGGAAAGAACACTGGAGAACTTGGGAGATGGGAGCAAACTTGAAAGGGTTCATGACTACTGGATAGGGCACCTGGGGCAGCCCTCCTCATTTTCCCAGACTTGTCTTACTCACCTTGGAAGGACAACAGGACCTGTCTGTCATCTTTGCAGTCTTTTGGCTTTGTGTTTCTGAATCCCAAATGTTGAATACATCTTCCTCCTGCCACTCTCTGTCACTGACTGCCCAATAGTGGCATCTGGTGTGAAATCTCACTCTGTGCCTTTTTTTTTTTTGATATATTTATTTTTATGTGTGTGTTTTGCCTGCATGTATGCATATGCATCATGTATGATGCTTGGTACCCTCAGAGATCAGAAGAGGGTGTCGGATTCCCTGAAACTGAGTTATGAAATGGTTGTGAGACACCATGTGGATTGTAGGGAACCCAACCCAAGACTTCAGCAAAAGCAGTAAGTGCTCCTCACCCCTCAGCCATGTTCACTGTACCTGCACCTGAGCAGGAAGGGAGAAATCCACCATCACTTGATTCTGACCACACAGGGTGGGGCACAGCTCTAGGTCTTATGAATGAAACCCATCAGTGTCCTATCCTTCGTGGGCTCACTAACCTTGTCAGCAGAGTCTTCTTGTCCTCTCTTTTTCTTTTTTCCCTTTCCTTTCTTTTTTTCTTTTTCTTAGGTAGGTTTCATGTATCCTAGGCTGGCCTTAAACTTGATATTTATCCAAGGATGACCTTGTACTTATGATCTCCCTGCTTCTACCTTCCAAATGCCGGGATTACAGGAATGGGAGAGAGATCATGCCTGGTTTATATGGTGATGAGGTTGGAACTCAGGCTTTGTGTGCACTAGACAAACACTCTACCAACTGAGCCACATCGTCAGCCTCAGAAATCTTTCTTTCTGTGTATCCGTATGTATGTGGTGTGTGTGTGTGTGTGTGTGTGTGTGTGTGTGTACATGGTGTATGTGTATATGCACATGATATTTGTGTATATGTACATGGTGTGTGTGTGTGAGAGAGAGAGAGAGAGTGATATGGGTATCAGTCTTTGTCTTGCAGCTTACTTAAGACAGGGTATGCTTGTTATTTGTCGCTGTGTATGTGTCACACACTAGCTGGCCCCAGAGTGTCTATGCATTCTCCTGTATTACCTCCTATAGGAGCACTGGGATTATAGATGCTCTTTACTATGTCCAGCTGGTATGTGGGTTCTGGAAAATCAAACTGAGGTCCTCAGGCCTATGGGTCAACACATTTTACTCACTGAGCCATCTCCCTGACCTAGGTCCATTATCTTCCCCAGACAGAAGTGGGTGTCATAAGCAGGCATTCATGCATGCAGAGTTGTTTAAACTTGGAGTGGAAGCTGGCAGCGGTGGTACTCATCTTTAATCCCAGTATTTGGGAGGCACAAGCAGAGGCAGATGGATCTCTGAGCTCAAGTCCAGCCTGGTCCACAGAGAAAGTTCCAGGACAGCCAAGGCTACACAGAGAAACTTTGTCTTAAAAAACAAAACTAAAACAGAACAAAACAAAACACCCTGAACTTGAAGTGGAGTTGGCCTTGCTTGCTTGCTGCCCCCACAGGGCTGTTGGAGGTGGAATATGGGTGCTCAGTAGTCTCAGCCTAGGTGGAGGTTCCTAAGGGGAGATAAGGTGGGCAGGAAAGTAGCTGGGAGGGACAGAGGGCTGTGGGGGTGGGAATGCAGATGACAGGGTAGGGCAGATAAGCTGGAGGAAGAAGAGATGGATGGCATCTCTGTGTGGTGAGAGACAGCAAACAGGTGGTGCTGGCTTAGCCAGGCTAGCTCTGTCCACTCTTAGGAGGCATGGAATGTGGGTGAGGAAAGGGAGGCGGGGACCTCAGCTGCTTGCTCTGCCCCTGTACAGACCAGGAAGTGGCTCTGAGGCACAGATGCATCCTGGCATAGGCTGGCACCCAGCACTGGTGGGTCTGACTTCACTGCATGGTAGGCATGGTACTAGGTAGGTACTTTCCATATATGCAGAACTGCATTCAACAGTCACCCTGAGAAGGAAGGCTGGGCTTTGCTCATTCTCCTGATCAAATAAGTCTACAGATGCTGAGAGGTGACAGTCTTGCCCAAAGTCTCCTGGCTTAGAAGAGATGGGGGAGGCTTTGAAATTCACCTCTGTTCCAGAATGTCAGTTAAACTATTGGGTATGGGCTTATTGCACAATTTTCTCTTACTCTCTCTCCTTCCGCCTTCTACCTTCCTTATGTAAGGTATCCTTGCTCATTATAGAATATGTGGAAAACGAAAAAGTAGATTTGAGAACAAACACCTGGCCTTCCTCCTGTTGCTATGCTGTGGCAATGTTACCTGGAGCTACCCGACAAAGAACCACAGCTTCCACCTAGGTGACTTAAAAAATGATGTTTACTATTCTGCAGTTCTGGAGGCTTAAAATCAAAATGCTGACAGGGACAGTTGATAAGGAGCTACAAGAGAGAGGGTGGGTGACCTGCCAACACAGATTCCATTCTGAATCCCAAGTGTCATTTTACAACTTACAGGCTCCATATCAGATGGCCTGAAGAGCATCTTTGATTGCCATGAAAGAATGTGAGGAGATTGTTCTAGACAGTTTTTTTTTTTTTTTTTTTTTT
>NC_048595.1:380322473-380371660 GCF_003668045.3 Cricetulus griseus | reverse complement strand
TGTGTGTGTGTGCACCATGTGTGTTTGGGTACCCTTAAAGAGGGTGTGTGGGGTCTCATGGAGTTGGACTTACAGGTAGTTGTTAGCTACCTAATGAGGGTGTTAGGAATAGAACTCAGATCCTCTAGAAGAACAGGAATCACTCTTGACTGATGAGCCATCCCTCCATCCTCTGATACTTTAGTGGAGGGTGACCCTGAATTCCCAATCCTCCTGTCTCTGCCTCCCAAGTACTAGGACTTGACTGCTACTGTTGGAGGTAAAGCCAGGCTAAGGAATTCAGGGTGGCTTTGAACTCTTGTTCCTCTGGCCTCCACCTGTGTGGTGCTCAGATTAAGGTATGCACCACCATGGCTAGTACCTCGGGGAATTATTTTTATCTTTTATCAAGTAAAGTCTGGGCCTTGTTGGGGCTTCAAGTTTTACTTGGTCCAATTTGGCACAGATGGTAACACCGTACTAGAGACCTTCCTCATGGGTTTTCCACATAGTAGAGTTTCCATCAGGATCGGTGCCCTAAAGTAGTCAGAGGCATGAGAAGTAGTTGAGATGCATGCCTGTAAAATTCTCAGCTCCTGGGAAATGGAGGAAGGAGGATCAGGAGTTCAAGGTCCTTCTTGGTGACATAGTGAATTCTGGCCAGTTTCGGCAACTGGAGACAGTTAGTTTTTGTTGTTTCTTAGAAGGTAGTGTAGTGAGATGGCTCAGCAGGTAAAAGTGCTTGCCCTCTAGTCTGATGACCTGAGTTTCATCCCTAGGACCTACAAGGTAGAAGGAGTGGACTTTCTCCAGTGGATTGTCCTCTGACCTTCACACTTATGCTGTGGGATACATAAAAACATATAGATCAATGGAAAAAAAAAAGGACCAATTGAGGATTGTGTGTAAGTGGAATGACACTGGCACATCAAGTGCTGGCCACACCTTCTTAAGGAAATCCCATTCATAGGCAGTGCTGTGTCCCTCCACCTTTGGGTCATTTAGGGCAAGTGGCCTACAGCACGTGAGAGTAGAATGTTGTACCTGCCTGTACAATTATGTATGAGTCTATGTGCACAGGCCAAAGAACAAAACATCTAAGCAAGTGAGGGTGGGGTAACTGCTTCCTAATCAGTAACACATTCATTCCACGCATTTGGCAGGAATGTGCTTCATTCCTGGGTAGATCCAGGAATGGCTCCAACAGTTAACACTTTTGTGTCTCCAGAATCTTAACAATTGGATAGTGGGTGCTGGAGATGGAACAAGGCTCTCGTGGGCTGAGCCAGCCTCACCTTCCAATCCTGTGTGTGTATCCCCATCCAGGTGTGTATTCAAGTACATTGTATACATGTATGGAGGCCAAGAGATTAACTTTGGGCATCTTTCTGGATCACTGTCCAAAGTATTTATTTATTTATTTATTTATTTATTTATTTATTTATTTGAGACAGAGTCTCTCACTGAATCTGGGGCTTGCTCTTTCAGTTAAACTGGCTGGTTTTAGAGTTCCCTGGAATCTTTCTAACTCTCCTGTCCCAGTGCTGGGATCATACACACATACTACTCCATCTGGCTTTTAGATGGTTTCTGCACCCTAAGCACGTTAGCCACTGAGCCATGCCTCCTGCTGCCAATCCCAATTAAAAAAATTAAAAATTGAGTGGAGTTTGGTAGTGCATACCTTTTAATCTGAGAATTTAGGAGGCAGAGCTCCTAAATTTTTGAGGTCAGATTGGCCTACATAGTGAGACACTGTGTCAAACAAAATCAATAAAAGTGGAAGGAGTTTTACAGTCTGTAGTGATCCTGGGACATATTCAGTAGCCTCAGGCCATCCTGAGAGCAAAGTAGGCTTAAACTCACTAGCCCTGGTTTTTCCTGAACTTACCTGTTTTACAGTTGAGAAAACTGCACCCCAAGGAAGGGAAGGAACTTGCAGGGTGGAGTAAGCTGTTTGCTGCCAAGCTACCCTCCTTACCCATGCATCTTTGCTTCTTGCATGCCTGAAATGCTCCAGCCAAGAGGAACCCCTTTCTCTCTGTAGGGCCCACTGCTTTCTGGGAGGCTCTTTTCATATTTTAGCCATCTTGGGGCAGTAAAATGTCACCTTTGCTTTTTGTCATATTCTACCCATTTGAGGGCAGTAAAATGTTACTGTGTTTAATATTGTTGTTTCTTCCTAGTCTTTGCTAGGTTCACCAAACATTTGAGAGCTGTCCTAACCTATTCTTTTGTTTTGTTGAGACAGTGTCTACTATGTATCTCTGGCTGGCCTGGAACTCACTATGTAGACCAGGCTGGCCTTGAACTCACAGAGATCTGTCTACCTGTGCCTCCTTAGAGCTGGGATTAAAGGCATGTGCTACCATGCCTGGCTATCTGTACTTATTCTAAACTTTGGAATTACTGGGACTATTTTACCAGCAATAGGGCTTCCTCTGAGTGTTTATTTATTTATTGAAAATATTTTGGTCACTGTGAAAATATGGGGGTTTTCTTTGGGGGAGAGTTGAGACAAGGTGTCTTATAGCCTAGGCTGGCCTTGAACTCTCTATGTAGTTGAGGATTACTTTGAACTTCCGATCTTCTTGCCTCTTTCTCCACAATGCTGAAATTACAAGCAGGTACCACCACTTGCTTTTATTTTATTTGATTTTATTGCATTTTATTTATTCTGTGTGTTGCCATGCATATACTACAGTATACTTGTAAAAGTCAGAGGACAACTTGTGGGGAGTCTGTTCTCTCCTTCCATGGGGGACCTGGGAATCAAACTTAGATTGTTAGACTCAGTAGTGAGCGCCTTTACCTCTGAGCTATCTTGTGAGCCCTTTGAAAGTGTGTGTGTGTATTTTTTAAAACCTGGACTTTTTAATCTAGGCTATGTTGTATAAAATGGCTAATAAAGGACTAACTTGGTCATCTTCTGACCACAGTAGCTCTGTGACAGGGAGTTCCTTGTGTGGGAAGGATGAGGCAAAGGGGTGTGGGTGTGTGGTCACTCTGCTCAGACACAAGGCCATCACAGCTGTAGACTAAGAGCCATTCTCCAAGTGTCTACTCATAAACTCTGAGAAGCAGGCACTGTCTTCCATCCTGGCCATAGATCAGGACACAGAGGTGCTGAGAGTATCAGGGACATATGGAAAATCCTTTGTTTGGAGAAGGGCAAAGGTAGACCTGTTGGATATGAGTAAAGGAGGCTGGGGCAAAACTGTGAGATGTCGGTGCAGACATTTACAGATGACAGAGGAGGTATCTGGTTGGTAGGTGATGCCAGATTTGATGCTTCTTTGTGGTTTCCAGTGTCCAGGTGAAACTAGAGTCTCCAGGGCTTGGTGTGAAGCAAGATTATTCGAGTGTGTTATGAGGACAGGTATGATGATTAAATGGCGATGGAGTGATTGTTCCTGTTAGAGACCCTGGGAGAAACTTTGGATTTCTAGGGACAGAAGTCTGCATCATCAGCTGACCTTGCCCAGACTAGCCTCAAACTCAAGATCCTCCTGCCTCAGCCTGGGTGTTAGGATGACAAATGTGTGTGTACTTACTTCCACACAGCTGAGTTTCGTTGATGTTTTTCTTTGGTGTGTGTATGTGTGGTCTGCATTTATGTAATCATTCACATGTGTATGTGCATGTCTGTGGAAACCAGAGGTTGTCATCGGGTTGTCTTTCTTGTTGGATTCGCTCGCCATTCACTGAGGCAAAATCACCTGTTAAACCTGGAGCTTCCTGATTCAGCTAGTCCAGTCCTGACTCTTCAGGCAGGCTATGCCTGATAGACTTCTGTGTGGGTGCTTGGGGTTCAAACTCTAGTCTGTGGAAAGTGCTTTAGCCACTGGGCATCTCCTCAGCCCTATTTATTTATTATTTTTTGAGATAGGATTTCTGTGTAGCTCTGGCTGTCCTGGAATCCATAGACTAGGCTGCCTCAAACTCAGAGATCCACCTGCCTCTGAGATTAAAGATGTACTTAATCACTGCCTGGCTTATTTTCATTTTTAAAGACAAGGTCTCATATAGCCCAAGTTGGCCATGGGCTTTCTAAGTAGCTAGGATGACCTTGAACTCCTGACCCCTCCTGTTCTACCTACCAAGTGCTATGCTACCACACTGGCCTTTTCTGTTAATTTGCAGGGAAGTTGAGACAGGTTCTCATTATGTATCCCAGACTGACCTTGAATGTCTCTGTCTCCCCAAGTGCTGGGATTATAGGCATATATCTCCATATGTAGCTTCATTTGTTCATTTGTGCCAGTATCTTTCGGTGTATCCCTGGCTTGCCTGGGCCATTTCCTCTTTTTCTTCCAATTAGAGTCTAATTCTGTTGCCCAAGCTAGCCAGGAACTCTCAGACATTCTTTTGTAGCAGCCTCTTGAGTGGATTACAAGCCACTATCCACCGCCATTTACTCTTTACTCCACATAGTACCCAGAAAGTTACCTGCAATCAATTTCTCAGACCCTTTCTCGGGTATCTCTGACAGTGTGAGGCAGTGCTCAGGAAGTTATTAGCTTTTTTGACTCATTATCATTTCCCTCTGTTCCTGGGGCTAACGCCTTATCAGGCAGGACTACTGTGAGAATCAAAATGTCTGTGCATTGCTTGGTGCCCTGAAGGCTTGTCCTCTGGAGGGAAGTTTCTCCACTCCACTTCCTCTTCTTTTTTGTTTATTAAGACACTGCTCTCACTATGTAGCCTTGGCTACCCTGGAACACACTATGTAGACCACGGTGGCCACGAATGCAAAGACACCCGCTTGCCTATGCCTCCTCTGTGTTGGGATTAAATGCGTGCCCTACCACTCCTGACTTGGAGGAAACTTTTTAAATAAAAAGAAGTGTGTGTGTGTGTGTGTGTGTGTGTGTGTGTGTGTGTGTGTGTGTGTGTATGTTTGCCCTCACCACGTGCGTGCCTGGTGCCCACAAAGGGCAGAAGAGGGCGTCAGATTCCCTGGATTGAAGTCACTGACCGTGCACATGGGTGCTTGGACTGGAACCCGGGCCTTCTGGAAAAGCAGCAGTCTCTGCAGATCCGATGAAACTTTCTTAAAGTTCACCTTCTCTAAATTCTCGGTCAGGCACCACAATGCTCCTGGTTGCTAGGAAAACCACGGAACTCTGGCCTGTCTAAGATAAAGTCCTACAGACCCCAGCCTCAGGGCGGCTCCTGGGGAGTGACCCATGCTGGCCTTTCAGCTGCATAAGTAGGCGCTCCTCGTTTGACTGACAGGGGAGGCCGCTAATACTCACCCAGAGTAGTCCCCTTGAGCGTGCTTGGGGGCGTGCTGCCTCTGCTCCGGTCTGCCCAATCCGGGGAGCGGAAGGGGTTGGAGGGCGGGGCCTTGATCCCGGCAGCCAATGGGAAGAACACAGCGGGCGCGGCGGGGGCGGCGCGGTCTTGGCTGGCGGCAGAAGCTGCCGCGGCGGGTCTGGGCAGGGCCGGGCAGTGAGCTCGGCTGGAGCGGAACGGGAAGGGGTCGGAGTCGCAGCCTGGCCGGGCGGCGTTCATAGCGGGACCCGAGGCCAGCGGCGGTCGAGGTGAGGGGTGCGCCGCGACGGTTGAGACGCGGGTCGGTGGCCGCGCCTACCCCTGTCAGGCCGCGCCGGGGCCGAGCTCGCGGGGGCGCGCCGCTCGAAACTTCTAGTCCGCGCGCAAGGGGCCACGCACCGGCGGTAGGAGCGGGGGAGGCCCCAGGGGCGGCCGGAGCGGGCCGGACCCATGCGGGCGTACTCCTGGGGTGCTTTGCGGACTCCCATTTCCGTCCTTCCCACGCTTGGTGTCTTCGGTGGTGAGTGCCAAGCCTGCCTGGTGAACATGACCTAGGGGTGTGTGGAGAGACAGGAAAGGCTGGATGCTGTCCTTTTGACTTTCATAGTTTTCTAGACACGTTGGATCCGAAGTGTCAACTGCCTCTCTCCTCCAGTGGGGCTCAAAAGCCGCGTTCTTCTCTCCCTAAAGACTCCAGGCTTGCGGAGGCCCCCCTCTCAGACGGTCGGCTTTTCTTTCTTCAGGACTGGATCAGAGGGGCTGGCAGGGGACCTCATGGCCTTAGAGATTAGACCTGGAAGTAGGCACGCCCCAGCGATGCTGCGTTCTTGTTGGGTCCTCAAGGGAAGATGACTTTGGTCCGGGGTTTGCACACCATTCCTGGCTCTTGCCGTCTTTCCTTGACCGCAGCTGCCCTGGGGTTTTGTGATTAAGGGGAGTAGGTTGCTGACGGTCTCCAGGGCTACTCATTACGATGTTTAACAAACACTCCTGCTCTGTTCTGATGTAAATCTATTTAATCCTGAATGGTAGATGTGAGCTCACATCTTCCTCTCCCACTGCAGGTTTTTCAGTTTGCTTAAGTTCTGTTCTTGTGCCCCTAGGCTTGACAGCTTGGAGCCCTTCGCAAAGGGATCATCCAGGTGGGCAGTGTTCTGTGTTAGACCCCCTTTTCCGTCGTAGGGTATTTGAGCACTGAATGAGTGCCAGTCTAGTTGGGATTCTTTTTGATTTACTTGGAACACTTTTGGTTTGTACATTTACATTTAACTGTAGAGTTTGGCAGTCTCCTGGTGAAGCTATCCTGAGCCATGAGGCCATTACATGAAAAACTTGTGTGATGTGTGTTTTTTCCCCTGTGGTCTGGAGACTTTAAAGAAACTGACCATTAGGCTGATGGGTACTTATTACGTGGGAAAGTAACTGAGCACAAAGGAGTAGAAAGAAGACTGATTAGATGTCTTCTGTCTGTGCAGGATTTTTTTTTCCCCCTTCAAGACCGGGTTTCTCAGTAGCCCTGGCTGTCCTGGAACTCCCATCTATTGACCAGGTGGCCTCAAACTGGCAGAGACCTGCCTGCCTCTGCCTCTGGAGTGCTGAGGCTAAAGGCTTGTGTCACCAGCGCCCCGCAACTGTGCAGGATTTTTAAAGAATAACTATTCGTTGGAATAGAAATGGTATTTTAGTTCATGTTGTTTTGAAAGCTAGAACTTGTTACTTCTGAACACAGTAATTAATCCAAAAGTGTGTGCATGCAAGATATAACATCTGTTAGAGGCTTTTGCTTGGTCCAGAGTGCCAGCACGGATTTCTGATGGCCCCGCATTTCGGGATGTTATGGAATATCAAATAATAGCAGTAAATTACTAACTGGCACCTTGTGAAGTATACCCAAGTGCTCTCTGGCCAAGCTCACCTGAAACCCAGGTGACTGACTCTGGCCTGCCTTATCTACATCCCATTGTATTTGGCTTCCTGGAGGCCACCCTTTAGATTATGTAGGTAATTATCATGTTCACAAGAGCTGTAGTGCCTGCCCAGTTTTTTTCCAGTTGTTTGGAACCACAGCTGCATACCTGAAGGCAGCAGAGGGAGGCAGGGCTTCAGTTGATTTGCCTGCTAGGGGCAGAGTCCTTTATGGCCTCTGCATATATCCTACTCACTCCTGAAAGTAGGCCTGAGAGCAAGGTCTAAGTGGGCCTTAACTTGTTCCTCCTGATGGCTCTGGCATGGGGATGGCTGTTTGAGAGTTTTTTTTTTCTTTCCGATTTTTAATATTCAGATGGTTGTGCTGACTAAAGACCATCTTAAAAGAATAGGTTACCAAGGCCTTGCCGGGGGTGGTTCAGTCAGTAAAGCACATAATGTGCAAACATAAAGGACACCTGAGTTCAAATCCCCAGCAAAAAAATAAGACCAGGGCAGGGAGATGGCTCAGTGGCTAAGAGCATTCACTCTTACAGAGGACCTGGGTTTAATTCTCAGCATCCACATGGTACCATAACCATCTGTAACTCCAATCTCAGGCGCTCCTACACCCTCTTCTGACCTCTGACGGCATCAGGAATGTACATGTTGCACATACATACATGTAAGCAAGCATTCATACTCATAAAATTAAGAAATCCTGCTGGGCAGTGGTGGCACATGCCTTTAATCCCGGCACTGGGAGGCAGAGGCAGGCAGATATAGTGAGTTTGAGGCCAGCCTGGTCTACAAAGCAAATGCCAGGACAGCCAGGACTGTTACAAAGAGAAACACTGTCTCGAAAAGCAAAAAAAAAAAAAAAAAAAGCAAAAAAAAAAAAAGAAATCTTAAAAAAAAGTGGTGCCTGACATCAATCTCTGACCTGCACTTACACACACACACACACACACACACACACACACACACACACACACACACACACACGGCACTTGCCTTTGGGAGGCTAAGGTAGGGAAATCTCTAGTCCGAGGCCAGCTTAACTGTGTAGTGAGACCCCATCTCAACAAAGGCTAGTTCTCCAAATATTCTGCATAAGCAGACTTTTTTTTAGAGACAACTGGTTTGCATTTTTAAAATGATATTTCATTTGTTTGTTACGTGTGTGTGTGTGTGTGTGTGTGTGTGTGTGTGTGTGTGTATGCATTCGTGTACATGCATGTATGCATATGCCATGGTGTGCATGTGGAGGTCAGAGGACAGCTTACAGGAGTTTTCTCCTCTCCTCCCACCATGTGGATAACAGGGATGGAACTCAGATTAATCTGTCAGGCTTGGCAGCAAGTGTCTTTACCTGCTGAGCTATTTCTCTCTGTCCAGATCTTTTAATTTTCATTTAAAAATAAAAACTTCTATTTTATTAAAAGATAATACCTCAGAAGGCAGAAGCAGGCAGATCCCAGTGAGTTTGAGGCCAGCCTGGTCTACACAATGAGTTCTAGGACAGCCAGGACTATTACACAGAAACCCTGTCTCGAAAAACAAACAAAGCAAAAGAAGATAATACAGTTATTTAGTGTGTGTGCATATGCCATAGTGTGTGTGTGGCAGTCAGAGGACAACTGTAGGAGTCAGTTCTCTCCTTCCACCTTGTGGGTTCTGGGGATTGGACTCAGGTTGTAAGGGTTGATGGTTCCCTTCTCCCAAACCCTAATTTTTTTTTTCTTTACCTGCACCCCGCCCCCCCCAGCTTTCTTCCCCCTTGTGCTGGGGATGGAACTCTGTGTGTACATCTTATGCAAGCAGTCTACTACTAAGCTGTGCCTCTAGCTCACTTAAATTTCAGCTTAAAAATACTCATTCATTTCTTGGGTCTAGACACTGAACTAGATAGAGAAGAAGATACAGCAGTGGGATATAGTGGTAGCAGCTATCAGAGTCCTCAGTGGCTGGTGGCTTTAGAATGGAACCTTGCTGGAACATTGAGGATGTAGTGGTAACAGCGATCAGAGTCCTCAGCAGCTGCCTTAGAAAAGAACCTTGCTGGAACATTGAGGCCGGATCTGAGCTGGAACTTATTGTGTGGCTGTTCTTGGCCTCAGAATTAAGGCAATTTTCCTGCCTCAGCCCTTCAAGTGCTGTTTCAGGCTTGAGCCATTACATCTGCTTTGATGTAATTCTTCTCGGGATGGCAGAGTGGGAGATAGATGGGGGCCAGAAGCCCTGCCCCCCCGCCCCCCAGACAGGGTTTCTCTGTGGCTTTGGAGGCTGTCCTGGAACTAGCTCTTGTAGACCAGGCTGGTCTGGAACTCACAGAGATCTGCCTACCTCTGGCTCTCGAGTGCTGGGATTAATGGCATGCACCACCACCGCCCCACCACCCTGGGCTCTTTCTAGCCTTCCCTCCACTAACTCTGAGTCTAGGAGGATATGCAGATCTTAGGGTCTCATTATTTATATTTGTAAGATGAGGGGCTTAGAAGTTCTGAGAACAGTTGTGAGATATTCTTTTCTTCATCACAGGAAAAGAAGCACACATGTAAACAACTTGAGGCCAGCATCCAGTGTAAGGACTGCCACACTGCAGCCCTAAGCAGTCTCCCTCCTGATGTGGTCATCGGGTAGTGAGCACATATCATCCTAAGCTGCCTCTCGCCTCAGAAAATCTGTAATCCTATTTTCCCTGTCATCTTGGAGCTAATAATAATGGTGACTTTCAAAAGCCCATACATGGAGGACACACATTCTGAAGGATTGTCCCCTCATTATTTTGTACTCAGACATCTGAATGACACGAGTTGTGGTAAAGAAAGTGGTGTCAGGCCTGGCCATTGCTTTGTAGAATTCATTCTGGGTCTAGCCAGAACTTGGGCTCTTGGATGCCAGCTTGGGGTTTTTCGGTAGGTTCTACTTCCATGGTGGTTGTCATGAGTTGTTGGCATCATATATCTCCTAGATTGTCACTTAGAGAACAAGTTTTGTTTGTCCATTGAAGTACTGTTTTTCCTTTGGAATTTGAATCTTAAATACCTTTCTGTCTTGACGATGAAGAACTTGTTTTAGTTTTTAAATGTTTTTTAATGTTTATTTTTTTATTTTATGTGAATGAGTATTCTGCCTGTATGTCTGCCTATATACTGTGTGTGTTGGATCCCCTGGAACTGGAGTTATGAGCTGCCATATGAGTGCTGAGAATTGAACCCAGGTCCTCCGGGAGAGCAACCAGTACTCTTAACTGGTGAGTCATCTCTAGTTTTTGTTCTTTAGCCTTTTTCACAGGGGAAAATTTGTAGGATGTGAGTGTTTTGGGCAGACTTATTTAATGTTTATTGATTAAAGAATATATTTAAATGATTACTTCTTAGTTGCTTAGCACTTGGGAAATCTGTGAAGTAAATACATGTTAAGTGGAAATTAGAAATTAAGTCAGACCTGGTGGTGCATGCCTTTGAGCTCCAGCACTTAGGAGGCAGAAGCAGAGGCAGGTGGATCTCTGAGTTGGAAGTCAGCCTGGTCTACAGAGTGAATTTTAGGACAACCAAGGCAACACAGTGAAACCCTGTCTTAAAACAAAGAAAATCTCAAATCTTAGAGTTGACCTATTCAAGCATATCCTCATTGATGATATGTTCCCTGAGTAGAATCCCCCAGTAATTTGAAATTGGACATGAATTGTGTTGATGACTGTCTTAGTTACTTTTCTCTTGCTGTGATAGAACAGTTGAGGACTCACATCTTGATCAGAAAGTAGGAGGTACAGAGAGAGAGGAGAGAGAGAGAGAGTGAGAGAGAGAATGCATATTGGGAATGGTGTTATGGGCTTTTGTAAGCTCAAAGCCATCTACCAGAGGCACATCTCTTCCTATAAGGCAACACCTCCTAATTCTTTCTAAGCACTTCCATAAACTGGGTACCAAGCTTTTAAACATAAGAGTCTAAGGGTGCCTTTTTCAAATAACCACAGTGACCATTACTGTTCCACAGTGGCTTCTCGTGACCGTTAGGTTCCTAATGCTTTATGAATTATCTCAGCTGTATAAAGAGCAAGTGTTTAAGAAAGGACAAAAAACTTAAAAACTGCACAGGTTAAATGATCTTTTTTTCCTATTTTTTAAAAAATATTATTCTGTGTATGCATGTGTATGTATGTCTGCATGGGCATGGCAAGTGCATTTACCTGCCAAAATTTGCCAAGCCATCTGTGGTGGTTTGAATAAAAATGGCCTCCATAGGCTCATATAACTGGATGTGTAGTTATCAGGGAGTGGTACTATTTGAGAAGACTTAGGAGGTGTTGTTGGAGTAGGTGTGGCCTTGTTGGAGGAAGTGTCTCTTTAGGGGTAGGTGTTGAGGTTTCAAAAGCCCATGCCAGGCCCAATCTCAGGCTCCGCTTATATCAGGATGTAACCTGTCACCATGCTCCCTGCTATGATGATGATAAGCCTCAAAGTGTAGGCCAGCCACAACTAAATGCTTTCTTTATAAGAGTTGCCTTGGTCATGGTGTCTCTTCACAGCAACAGAACAGTGACTAGGATACCTCTTCACTGGCTTATTTCTGAAAATAATTGACCTGGTCAGATGTATTGGTTACTCAGGCATTGGCCTTCGTAGTACTGCATAGAGTAGAGTACCCCTCAAACAGCCAGTGTGGAGGAGTCCCTGTCCTTCTATCATGTTATCCCGATGTGTCAGGAGGCAGCCAACCACAGTTTGAGATTATGGCATGGAAAAAGTGTTTGTTCTTGGACTGAAGAGATGACTCAGTGGTTTTCCAGAGAACTGGAGCCAGAAAAGGGTGTCAGATCCCCTGCAAATGGAGTTAATAAGAGTTTGTTAGCTGCCGTGTGGGTGCTGGGAACTGAACTTGGGTCCTCTGGAAGTGAAGTACATGCTCTTAATTGCTGAACTATCTCTTAGTTCTTTGTTTTGTTTTACTTTGTTTTATTTAATTATTTTTAGTCTTTTGAGACCATGCTGGTCTCAAACAGAGATCTGCCTGCCACTGCCTCCTGAATGTTGGGATTAAAGGTGTGCACCACCATGCCCAGCTCTTACTTTGTGTTTTTAATGTGTGTGTGAGATTTCCTGCAGGCATGCATTTGTGGAGGTTTGAGAACAACCTTTGGGACCCCCCCCCCCCATTATCTAGTGTGATCTGGTGATCAAATTCAGATTGTCAGGCTTGTATTTGAGTTCCTTTATGCTGAGCCATATTAATAATCCCATTTTTTGTTTGTTTTAATCATTTGTGTGTGAGTGTTTTGCTTGCATGTATGTATGTGTACCACATGTTTGACTGTTGTCCAGGGAGGTCAGACAAGGGTGTCTCCTGGAACTGGAATTGCACAGTTGTTAGTTGCCATGTAGGTCCTCTGGAAGATCAGTGTGTGCTCTTAACCATCGAGCCATTTCTCCAGTCGCAGTAGCCCTGTTTTTAAGAGAGGATGTAACCTGGCGGGCTTTGAACTCATCGTCTTCTTGTCTTAACAATTTTAGAGTTTAGATTATAGGCATTTTACTTGACTGTTCTTGGGCTGAGATCATTTATCAGTGTGTGAAGGAAGAATAGGCAAGGTGGATTGAAGAGGTGTGTTCTGGCTACTGTTATATAGAGACCTTGGTGCCTGGTTCAGCTCATAGTTCTAGGATTCGAAGATTAAGGTCTCATGCTCTATAGGACAGCTGGGTCTAGAAAATAATTGTGTTTCACCGCGTCAGTACCAGCTAGAAACAGGTCCACCTGTAGAGAGACACAAAGGAGGGCTGGTCTGGCTGCTCTCAGCACGCTGCAGAGCTTTACTCCAGGGAGGGCCTTTGCCAGAAGTGAGCTCCAGAGTCATCAAGAATGTGGTTGCACATGGTGTGTGGGGTTGTTGAGTGTGGTGGGAGGGCAGCTTCAGGATGTGAGCTCTTTGTAGGCTAAGGTTAGGGTCTCAACTTTTCTCTAGCTAATGAATTCAGTGGGGAGCCTTCCAGGGTTATGAACAGGATGATCTTGGCACGAGTGGATGGGATTTCACAAATATTACCAATGTCCTCAAGGCTTGAGGATTGATTGCCTTGGCAGCTCCTAGAAAGCAAGTAGTTTAATTTTGTAAGAAAGGGGCTTCTAGGGAGGGCTGGCCTCAGTCATTGATTGAGCTCCATTGTCTAAATGTTCACTTATGCTATTGGGGTGAGGAGGGTGTTGTCATACAGCCTGTGTCCTGTTTTTGTTTTGATTGGCTTATTCTCAAAAGTCTGTAAGGCTAGCTCCTGCAGATGAGAAAAGGCAATACAGCAGCAACAAACCAGAGGTCAGAAGCATGGTGGTAGACCTGGGACCAGGTGATCATCCATGCCTGGTCAAATGGTTCAACATTTCGGAGACTAGGTGTCCTTTTTTGAACTGCTGTTAACATAGTGGCTCTAGGCATTTGCTTATGAAGAACAGAAATCTTTTCCTCAAAGTTCTAGAGTCTGGAAGCCTGAGGTGAGGGCACAGTAGTGTTGGGCTCTCTTCTGGGTTACAGATCCAACTTCTGCTTATACACTTAAACAGCTGAAAGAGGGTATGGGAGATCTCTGAGTTCCTTCTTAAGAAAGGACACTAATCTCATTCTTGGGGACTTCACCTCCATGACCTAATTAGTTTCCTAAGACTCCTTCTCCTAATATCATAATGACACTTAGATTTGAGCATGAGAATTTGGAGTGGGTCCCTGACTCTGGATTGTGGTAGGTGCTGTGCAGTCACAGACCAAGAGCTCAATCTGTAATACTTAGTTATTTTGTATCAGCATGATAATTAGGTGAATTGTAAATTAAGCAAAACCCTAAAGTACTCAAACTGGATTTATTTTATCCAGTTCTTTTACAAATGTACTATTTTTTCTTCTGCCAGAGTACTCACTTGGACCTCCTTTGGTGACTCAGGGTCACAGGAATGATCAGGGGTCACCAGTATGGACGATTCCCTTTGTGGAATCTCATGACCCTGGCAGGGCATATGTCCTCTTTTTGCACGATTCTGAGGTTTTGTTTGCTTCTGTCCCCTTAATGGGTGAGACTAGCCAGGTGGTGGTGGCACACGCCTTTAATCCCAGCACCCAGGAGGCAGAGGCAGGCAGATCTCTAAGTTGGAAGATAGCCTACAAAGTGAGTTCCAGGACAGCCAGGACCACGCAGAGAAACCCTGTCTGGAAACAAAAAAAAGATGGGTGCATCCTGCCTGTGTTTGAGGGCAGCCCTTCCCTGCCTCCTAGCTTGATGATGCCGGGCTTGAGTTTAATGTGATGATCATACAGGCCTGTCCCAGTGATAAGAAAATGTTGCTGTGATTGTACTTAGTACTTAGGGGGAAAGGAGCATGTGACAGAGTAAATGGCATGTTCAAGATGAAAAATAATTTAAGGTGAAGGATTAAGTTGCGTGAGCAGGGATCCATGGGGAAAAGAAATGGGGTTAAACTTATATGAAGCAGCAAGAGCTCAAACTGTGGAATCAGGGTTTCCAAATTGTGCCCTTACCCTTTCACTTTCAGGATTAATATTTAAGTTTTAATTGGCTTCATAATTTAGATTAAGTGTTTATCAATACAAGTTGGCTGTGCAGGTATTGGTAGTTGACTATGAACTTTCCCATAGCATTCATTTTGTTTTCAGAACAGCTTTGTTGGTTGTTTGTCTCCCTTGTTCATGGTTCAGAAGAAAAACAAAAAGAGGTAGAATTGGAAGGAAGGGTCTAGACCTCCACATGAGGGCCTTTGCCTGGACCTGCAGGGTAGTCTGTGGTGTCTAGAATCAGCTGTGGCTAGTTTTCTAAGTTGTCTCTTGAATGAAATGAAATTTTATTATTTTAAAATGATGCTCAAATTGTAGTTTGTGAACATTTTCAAACTTCAAACTATGTTTGTGTTTCATTATATCAAATTAAGCTGTCTCTAGCTGAGTGTGCCAAGATTGTGAATTGTGGTCTCTTCCCACGCAGACCTCCAAGCCCCGCTATTAGTGAATTTTGTAGCTCACTGGTTTGCTGAAGCTGGCTTGCCTGGGCACTAGCGTGAGTGTGATGTTTTTAATTAAGCACTTGTGACCTCTGTACCAGCAAATATATCATCAGATAAGGAGGCTGGGCATGTGCCATGGGAAGATTGGCATGCCTGGTGGCAGAACCAGTGGTCATGGGGTACACTGTGTTCTGAATTTTCTGAGAGACCATGGATGTTTTACATTTCTACTCATTGAATTCTTAAAACCAGTTGGTGATAACTCCACTTCATCCAGGAGTAATCAACCCAAAGGTCAGAGAAGTGACCTTCAGAGGGTTGCTGTCAGAAATGACCCTGAAGCCCACACCAGTGTCCCTTTATTTTGCCGCCTTGAGTAATAGATTCTGAGTCACTTGCCCTTCATTGTGAAAAAGATCTTTAAAAAATCCCTTTCCCTTCCTGCCTCTGAGGAACATAGAAATGGAGCAAATTATGTGTCTTTAGTTTAAGGCAGGAACTATGTTCACAACAAACCCAATTAAGAGATTCTGTAAATTCAAGATTTACAAAACTAGGGAGTTTATAAGGGTAGGAAGGGAGCTGACACAAACTGGGACTAGGTCACCCACATGCTTCTCTCCCAGTTGATGAGGTCAGAGGGTGGAGGAGCCAGGCTCTCAGAGTTCCAGAGGCCTGGTTGGTGGGTGCTATTGCTCCATCTTCCACAGTAGCCCTGAGGAGGCAGCGGAGGGAGAACTCACTTTGTTGCCCTGTGACATTAGATGAAGATCACTTGGGTGGATACCTAAGAGCAGATGTTCTGTGTGGCTTTGTTTGTAGACACAGTTTCACTGTGTAACCCAGGCTGGCCTCAGACTCCAGATCCTGCTTAGCCCCCAAATTCTGGGGTGACAGGCTGTACCATCACACTTGGCTCAGGTACTTGGTGGTTATGCTTGGGCTAATTGCTGTTTTTTTTGTGCCAAATGACTAGATATGAAAGAATTTATTCCTCCACTCCAATATGTATGTCATGTGTGTCTATGCCATAGTACACCATGTGAAGGTCAGAGGGCAACTTGCAGGATTCTTTTTTTTTTTTTTTTTTAAACTACGTAGGTGCTGCGGCTCAAATTCCTATTTTCAGGCTTGGGAACAGTGCCATTATCTGCTGAACTTGTCTAGAATCTAGATTATAGATGCCCCCCCCTTTTTTTCTCTTTTTGAGATTTTTTGCCCCCATGTCACCATTTGTGGCTTAAATGTCCTCATTAAGTATTTCTGTTGAAGTTCTTTCTTTGCAGTGTTGGGGGATCAGACCTAGGGCCTAGTACATGCAAGACGAGCATTCTGCCGACTGAGTTGCATACCAGCCCCTTAGAAGATCTCCAGTGTTTCTTGTTGACTGTGTGAGATTGAAACGTTCCCTGGTGATGGGCATTTTAAGTTATTTCCACATTTTTACTAATTAGGTGAATTTGTAGTTGACAGTTTGGCTTTGCTTGCTTGCTTGCTTCCTTCTGACTTATTTCCTCCCTTCCCTCCTTCCTTCTTTCCCTCCTTCCTTCCTTACCCCCTTTCCCTCCCTTCTGTCTCTCCCTCCCTCCCTTCTTTCCTTCCTATCTGTGGAATTAGTTCCCAAGGAGAAATTCCCAGGAATGGCTTTAAAGCTGTGGACAGTTGAGTGTTTTGAGACTTGTTTGAATTCTTGTAAGTCTGTTTTTCTAGAATCTTAAGCAAAAGAAAACCCTGGGGGAAATCTTCCTGTTAGGTGCCTTGGTCTTTGGAACTTGCAGTATCCATGAGATAAACTCTCCTGAGGGTTTCTTGAATGAGTCACACTCCTTCCTAATCGGGGTGGATTCTCCTTGCAGGGGATGCTTTCCTTTCATGAACACAAAGCAGGGCCTTCCAGGGGGGCGGGTTGTAGCTCAGTGCTAGAGCTATGCAGAGTATGCTCAGGCCCTTGTTTCAGTTCCCAGCGCTAAAAAAATGGAAGTCATCCTACTGTCCCTCCTACTTGTAATCAGTTAGGTGAGCGAGAAGTCTGTGAGTGGTCAGACTGCTTGGAACCATAGTAGCTGATAGGGCTTGTCCTGGTTTGTGTCTCCACATTTGCAGGATGTGAATTGGCAAGGACTGGACAAGGCTGTTGGCACTGGAATCATTTAGAGCTCATGGCAGCCTGGGGTCATGATCCTTTGGACTTTGCCTCTGTGACTTGGGGTGCCATTGTCATAGATGCTTCAGCTTCTCTTCATTGCTACAGACAGGCAGAGTTATATAACCCATTCTTATTTCTGTTGTTACTGTTTGCCTGTTTGTTCATTCTTTGCTAGTCTACTGTGTCAAAATTCCCATTGTCTGACTGACTTTTTCATCTTTTACTGTCCTGTGGAAGACTGAGCAGTATCCTGTTTACTCATTTCTCAGGGTTTGCAAAGGACAAGGGTGTGTGTGTGTGTGTGTGTGTGTGTGTGTGTGTGTGTGTGTGTGTGTTTTGTGTGTTTCATGGATGGATAGGGTGGGGGCTCCTGGTGTGGAGGTTATGACCAGGCTAGCCCACTTCTGCTCTCACCTTGGACAGTTGTGCTCCCACATGGACCACTCCCCTGGAGGCAATTTCCTCTTCACATATCTGGCTTTACCTCGTACAAAAAACGCTCAATCTTACTTTCTCTTCTAAGAAAGCTGGTGTTCCCAGCTGAACTGAAGCAAAAGACTACTCCATATGGAAGTGGAAATGAGAGGAAACCATCTGAGACAACACAGGGGCATAAGAGGCACTTGTTCCCTAGAACAAGTGAGTTTTTAGCACTCTGGGGCTAGCCTGACTGTTGGCTCTGCTAAGCACTAGGAGCTTCCTGCTTCCCCACCCCTGTTTATTTTGTCAATAAGACCAAATTTTAGAGTAATGCTTGGCTGTGTGCTTGGCAGCCTGTGTTTTTATCACAAGTGTGGAAATTGTACTTTGGCTTGGTTTCTACAGATGCCTAAACATGTCTGAGTCTCTGTTGCCTTAGCAACTGGCTGAACTTTGCTTGTGTGTGGCAAAGGCTCTGGCAGAGGCTGGGTGGGAGCTTTTTTGCTAAATTAAATGGCCAGTACCAAGCCCCAGTGGCACTCCCTGTGGCTGTCCCTAGAGTACATTTTATTTTCTTGAGAAATCCCTGCTGAGCCACCCCAGCTCAGCAGAGTAGCATGGCATGGGACAGGGCTGACCCAGTCCTCCATCAGCTCCTAACCCAGGCTTTGCTCTTTGCTGAGGCTGGAGGCTTTGCTTTGCACTGCTTCTGCTATTCTATGAAGTTACTTGTGTTTCTTACACCTGGCTCTTACACCTTAGGCTGGCTCTGTCATGGAAACAGGGCCTCATAGAGGGCCAGAAGAGTACACTTGAGCACCATACATTATGGGGAAATGAGTATGATGAGGTGATAGGAGTCTATGATAAGTGTTCCTTTAAGAAGACCAAGGGAAATGGTTGCTGTAATAAATGTTATCCTTTGTTATCTTGTCCTCAAAACCTGTTTTTGCATTTATTTATTTGTTTGTATATGTGTGGGTGAAGGTGTGCCAGGGCTCACATGTGGAGGTCACAGGGTAGCCTGTAGGAATTGGTTCTTGCTAAGGATCTAACTCAAATCATCAAGATTGACAGCAAGTACCTTTACCTGCTGAGCCCACTTACAGCCCTGTTATTTTATATTAATGTGGCTTTTATTTCCTTTTGCATTTTTTCTTGCTCTTATAGGTGTAGATCCTTGCTTGATGGGAGCAGAGGCCGAGAGCTGTTTATCACCTTCCTTTAAACTCATCCAGTCCACCTTCCCTGAAGCACTTCCTTGTGTTCATTTTCAGAATTGCTGTTTTGGACCTGAGCTTCTCTGTCTTCTACTTCTGCTGGGAATGTCTAGGTTCATGACATTTAGAAATAATTTAAAATAGCATGTGCTTTTTCTTATGAGTGTGGAGGGACTTCTAATAACCCTGCCTTCCAAATCTTACAGTGTGATTAGTTTCAGGGAGTACAAACTCAGCCTACTGAGGACTGTAGGTATTCCCGCTTTGGCATGGAGTTGGCAAATTGCCAGTCCTGCCAGGACCTACAAAGACTGCAAATCTTATTCCTACCTCCTCTGCACACTGCTGCTGTTGGGGGCGGGTGTGGTCCTGATTGAGGGCCTTGGTTGCTCACTTTGTAGGAGGGCCATGTTTTCAAGCAGGTAATAGTTGCCTCTGAGTTTGGGTCTTGACACAGCTTTGGAGTATAGAGTCTCATTAGGATGCTCTGCTGCTAGGTTGCTCTGACTTCACCTTGGCTCTGCTATTTGATGTGGGATCTATTTCTTATTTGTATATTTGTATTTATGTGTACCTGTGTGAGTTTATGTGCATGGCATTTGTGCAGGTGGCCAGTGAGGCCAGAAGAAGGCTGTGGGCCTCCTGGAACTGGAGTAAGAGACAGTTGTGAGCTTCCTGATGTGAATGCTGCAAACCAAACCCAGGCTCTCTTCAAGAACAGTAAGCTTGCTGGTGGTGGTGGTGGTGCACACCTTTAATCCTAGCACTTGGGAAGCAGAGGCAGGCTGGTATCTGTGAGTTCAAGGCCAGCCTGGTCTACAAAGTGAGTTCCAGGACAGCCAGGACTGTTACAGAGAGACCCTGTCTGGAAAAACCAAAAAACTCCAAAAAGAACAATAAGCTCTCTTAACAGCTAAGCCACCTCTCCAGCACCCACTTCACCATTACAGTGGGGTGCTGATTGGCTTGTATCGTTGGGTGAATAACTGTTGAACCACACTTCATCTAGCAGCTGCCTGCTGTGTGATCCCATAGTGTAGCACACAGGTGTATGGAAGTTTCCAGACTCTTGGGATCCATGGTGTCTAGCTCAGTACTGTAGTGGTTCTTAGTGGTCCTTCCTCCCTGTGGCTAAGTGACTACCCAGGGTTTAGTCCCTCAGGGCTGTGCTCAGCAGTTACAGATTGTGTCAGGTGTGTCCAACCCTCGGCTGTGGGCTGTATGTTGCACATGGTGAAGATAACTGCATAATGTAGCCTAACACATAAAATCATATTTAAAACATTATGAATTTAAATAAATATGGCAGCTTCCATAGTAGCTTCTGCCCTTCAGAGGCTGTGTGACCTGTGAGGAGTCCCCATCATTCCTGGGGCCCAGCCTCTCTGTCCAGTGAAGGATGAATCTGTGGGGGATGAAATTGCTTCCTGGACCATGTGATGTACCTCTCAAGCCAGCTGTATTTTTGTTTAATTTAGTGCCCTTAAGGCTTTGAGAAATGTCATTTGCAAAAGTCATTAACCATACCACCTCACTGTCCAGTGACACTGGTCTGTGGGTCCCTACCTCATGGTGGAGGTTGGTACATGCCCAGGGCCGGCTGCCTTGAGATCCCGTGCCCCACTGTTCATGCACCCCTCCCAGTCCCTGACGTTGTAGACTGGGGAAATGTATCTCCTGCAAGCTAAGACAGGGCTTCTGCCAACCTGGGGAGAGATTCAACCTCTCCTAAACTTAGCAGGGTTCAAACTCCGCATTCCCAGGTTGATCATTAAAGTCCGCATCTGCCCGCCCCACCCCCAATTTTCCCTGAGAGATCACCTTGGACTTGAGTAGTCCTCATGTTTCAGTCTCCTGAGTGTTGGGATTGTAGGGGGTGTACCATCACACTGGCCCTGACCTGGTTTTCATTTCACTCTGGTTGCTGCAGTCATGTTCAGTTTAATGTTAGCAGGGGCTGAGGCGCCAGATCCCCCTGCTTCTCTTTGTGTACTTAAGCTCATCCTCAGGACAGGTGAAGAAGCTGTGTTTAGGCAAAGTGCCAATATCTGGAATTGTGGTGTGTGCTTGAGATTTAAGTGCTGTTGTGGAACTTGGAAGCCAGACCTGAGGACAAATCAGAAATGCCAGCAAGTGTGCACTGTGTCAGTTTCATCCTGGACCAGCTCTGTTCTTGTAATAAGAAATTGTCATATCAAAGAGAGAGAATGTATGAGACATGCTTCGGTTCTTTGTGTGGTGGACTTCACCACTTGATGATGCTATACCTGTTTGCTGTTTACAGACTTGGACCGTCTCTTTCTTGTCCTGAATGCATTCTTGTGAATGGTGTATTCCTTTTTTGGCTACAAAGCTTTGGGTACACACTGGCTTTTCTCCAGTGTTTTCTTGTTGTGACTGGGCATAGTGGCTTTCTGAAAGCTGTTTTAAAAATCTACTCTCCTCTGTGAAGGGTGGAAGGAAACAGCATTTGCAACCATGACTCAGCCCTTGATATAACAGTCATTCTGACTGGAAGTTTGCAAGCTGTTACCCTGCTGGCATCAGCAGCTGTGAGTTCTTTAAATATTTACATTTGATCACTGCTCAGCTCTTGTCTTCTGTAGGGAGGGTAGCAGAGTCCTATAATCCTTGTGGTCATCTCTGATGCTTACCTTTCCAGGAGGGACTGTGGGTTAAAGATTGATGGGTTACCCAGGTGAGCTTTGCTCTGGGCCTTGCAAGGTGAGCTGTGTGTTTCTGCCCAGAGGTCGTGGAAAGTGGTCACAGACTGAGCCCTCCCTAATGTGAGAAAATGACAATGGAATCTTCAGTGTGTCTTAGTAGGGTTCTGTTTGAGTAGAAAATGGAAACCGTTGTATTTTTGGATTCTTTATTTCTCTTCTCCTTCCTCCCCTTACCCCTTTTCTTTCCTTTATTGAAAGGAAAGCAAAGTGGGAGTACAATGCAAAGAGGGGAGGCAGGCATCGGCCTGGATAGTAACTAGAGTACTGCTTGCCTCCCTTTAATTTGAAAATGCACTTTTAACATTGGCAATTGAGCAGGTAGTGGTTTTTGTTATTGTTTGTTTTATTGAGATTGGGTTTCACTTAGTTCAGGCTGGCTTGGAAACTGGTGTAGCTGAGAATGACCTTGAACTCCTGATCTCCTGCCTGTAACTCCCAAGTGCTGGGATTACAGGTGTGTGGCACCATGCCTGGCTCAGAGCTGGCTTTTGAAGAATGTTGTTATCAGACAGCATAAAGGGTTAGTGCTGGCTGGGGGGTGGTGGCCCAGCACTCAGGAGGCAGAGGCAGGCAGATCTCTGTGAGTTCCAGACCAGCCTGGTCTACAAGAGCTAGTTCCAGGGCAGCCTCCAAAGCCACAGAGAAACCCTGTCTCAAAAAAACCGGGGGAAAAAAAAAAAAAAAGGTTAATGCTTTATGTTCTCACCCTAAATTTCAAAAGCCTGAGTTGTAATAATGGACAGTCCTATATTGCCTGTTTTTAAAGCGATACTGGTTGATGCAATTTGACATGGGCATACACTGTTGCCATTCTCACAAACTAGCAACCTCCTCCTGTTTTGTAGCTCCTCTAGTTATTCTTCCCCTTGTCTTTGCTGGATAGGAAGCCATTGCCCTGTCTCCTTGCCTTAAAATGCAAAAGCCTTAAGACTTGATAAAGTAGATGTTTGCAGGTTTGTGTGTTTTGGGCTAAGTTGCATGTAAAATATTTGCTTAATTCAAGGTCACAAACATCTCTTGTTGGTCCTACAGGTCTGGGTTTTACAGTTGGGTCTGTGATCCATTTGAGCCACTTTTGTATAAAGTATTCCCCAAATTTTAAGGGGGAATTTTCTAATTGGTCTGGTACTTATGGTTCTGGGCACTTGAGTGTCTTCCTCCTGTTGGTTGCTTAGCAGTCTCTGTGCTTCATGTAGCCTGGGTATTTTTCTTTTGTGAGTATATTTGACTCCTGATAGCAGGGTCATAGTGTAGCAAGTTGTTAGAGGGTAGGATGATGCTTGGTCAGATGTATGTGGGCTTTCTCCCTGCTCAAGGTTACAGAGCCCTGGACACAGAAGCCTTATGGACATCCCACTTGGTGGCTTCTGGGCAGTGTCTCATTTCCAGAGGTGATTGTGGAGGCCTACCAGGACAGAGAGTGAGGACACAATAAGCATTCTGTGCCTGGGTAAGTAGGGTGGCACCTAGGCTAGGGATGTGGCTGTTTTGGCTACCTTGGGTGAGAGAGGCCCAACAGTGGTGTGACCTGCGTGTTGGCTAAGGGAACCTGGCTCCTCCATGGTCTGATATTCTCTGCCAGTTAGACGACTGTGAAATTCTTGTTTGTTCTTGGTCACAGAGGCTCTGAGCAGTCTCTAGGCTCAACATTCCTTGGTCTGCCTGACCTGTATGGTGTGGTCCACAGGCATGGTCCTGCCAGTGCCAACATTTGTGGTGTAGAGCCTCTCCTCTGCTCTAAGCACTCTGCCAGCCTCATGGCCCTGTGAGCAGATGACAAGGAAACTGAAGCTCGGAGGAGCCCATGTGTCAGAAGCCTTTGGGCATGCGTTTGGCTGTTAAAGTTTAAAGAATTGATTAGTTTGCTATTCCTGTAACTTCTCTTCAGAAGAGTGATTTCAAAGCAAGCCATCCTGGTCTTCATTGTCAACAGTGGGGGTGGGCCGAACTGTCCAGATTACAGTTCTTCATGACTCCTGGTAACCCTCACAGTAAAAGCCCAGTCTTGTAGAATGGCCACTGTATACCTCATTTCTTGCCACATTCCTGCATTTCTACCTCCAGGTAAGATGTGATTTCCCTCCCTCCCTCCTTCCCTCCCTCCCTCTCTCCCTCCCCCCCCTCCCTCCCTCCTTCCCTCCCTCCCTCCACTTACCTTTCATCCTTTGCCCCTTCATCTTCCCCTCCCAGGATGCCTTGTAGTGTAATGCTCCTCACTTCCCAGAGGATTTGCTGAGGAAGGTGAGGGCCTGCAGGTTCTGTCTTTTTAAAATGGAACCCAGTTTTTAGCTCTGCAGTGACATAAGCAGATGTTTATGGAATCACCAAATGCATTATGGCACCGTGAGGACCTTTGGCTTGGGAACCATCTCACTGTATGAGAAGTGGTTGTCTGGATTGAGCTGTCTTTGTATTTTTCTTCCTTCCACTTGCCTCTCCCCTTTTCTCTTTCCTGTTATTGAGACGGGGTTTCACACTTGTGACAGTTCTCTGGCCTCTGTCTCCTGAATACTGGGATTCTAATTAAGAGCCACTGTGCCCAGCTCCTTGTCTTTTGTTTTGTTTTGTTTTGTTTTGTTTTGTTTTTAGATCATGGATTTTTAAGTTTATACATATCTTTTTCTCATAACAATTAAAAAATTGGCATCTCTAACACAAACTATTCATTTAGTGTGTGTTTGTGAGTACAGGAATTCATGTGCCACAGTTTGCCTGTGGAGGGCAAAGGACAACTCTTGGGAGTTGTTGGTTCTCTCCTGTCACCTTGTGGGGTTGAACTCATGTTGTCAGAGCTTCCTAACAGTACGTCTGCCCACTGAGCCATCTCACTGACCCAGCATCCTTTTCTAAATGTGTCTACTATTGGAATTCTGATGGTAAATTCAAAGACTAATTTGAGTTTTTGTAGTATTTCTTTGGAACGTGGAGCTTGGGCCACAGTTGATTAGCATGGTCAACATCGGTGTCTCTGGAGCTCACTGCTTCATACTTTGGCTGGGAACGTTACACCTGCTTGGCTTGGCTGTCTGCATACCTGAGGCACGCTCCTACAGGCTCTTGGGGTTCTGACCTTTGAACCAGATTATTTCAGTTCACTGTATAGTATCTTCTTTTAGTTACTAGGAGATAGGCTTGAGCAATCTCATTTGACTCCCTGGTGTTTGAGGGGAGACTAAGGGAGGGGGGGGACAGAAGAGGGTAGAGCGATGAAGAAGGTTGGGGTGCATGTACATGACTTCAAGTTTATTTTGTTGTCAATTCTACTTTCAGCCATAAATAAATAAATAAGTAGTTGTAAAAAAGAAAAGAAAGCCAGGATAGGCTTCAAAGCTACACAGAGAAACCCTGTCTCAAAAAACAAAACAAAAAAAAGAAAAAAGAAAGAAAGAAAAGAAAAACACCCTAGGGCTTTCTACTTGGCATACCCAAATTTCTTGCGCTCTCCCATATTCTTTGGAAATGGGTATTTAAAGTACCATTCTTGGAGACCTTAATGTGTGACTACCGCTGTCTGAACACAGTGGCAGGGGTGGGGGTAGTGTTTGTTCTAGAATGAAAAGTGGTTTGTCCTGAGTTACTTGTGGTGAATGAGTAGCCAGTGAAGTCCCAGAGGTAAAAAGCAGCTGTGTTGAGGAGGTGGAGTTCTTCCTATGGGACCCTGAGTTCCCTGTAGGCAGCCAGGAATGTTTGGGCTCTGATTCTCAGTGAAGTATTCTGCATGGTCATATTGTACATAGAAAATGGGGCCTCAGAGAGGTCATACGTACCTGGTTAGGTGCTAGAGACACAGCTCATCAGTTAAGAGCCTTGATGCTCTTCCGGAGGTCCCAAGTTTGGTTCCCGGCACCCACATTGGGTGGCTTATAACCACTTATAACTCCAACTCCAGAAGATCCAACACCTTCTAGCCTTTAGGGGCACCCTCACACATGTGGCAAAGAAACACATGTGAACACATAAATAAAAATAAGTATTAATTTACATGTCTAGTAAGTAACAGAGTCAAGATTTGAACTTGGGTTACTCTCAGTGTGCTGTGTGCAGATTCAGGATTCCATCTCTCCCCATGCTTATGAACTAAGTATTGGGTGTGGCAGCCTTTGTGGGCCATAAGGGAGAGACTTGTTAGTCAGGGCCTTTGTGGAGGAGATTTAGCATCTATATGTGCATATAGCTGTGCATTTGTATTTATGAAACTTACGAAGTCTGTGTCTTAATTGCCCAGGCTGTGGGAGTCTGAGAATTTCTGAACAGGATAGTGGGGTAAGATCAGACCTGAGCCTCAGGAAGGTCTTCCCAGGGTGTGCAGCCAGGAATAGAGATGGGCTTCAGAGGTAGATGTCTGTGAGGGGACTGCTGCCTATTCTGAGGGTCTCTGCACAGGGCTTCTCAGTCTCTGGAATGTTCTTCACCTGGTTGGTTCCTCTCATCCTTCAGGCCAGTGAGCCCCTCCTCAGGGCCTTGTGGTCATCCTGTTCTCACTTGGGTTTTAGTGTTTCTTGAGTCTTGACCATCAGGTGGTCACATCATGCAAACAGGTCCTGTCTGTTTCCATGTCCTCTGTTCTCTGGATAGTGTGTCCCGGAAAGGCTTTCATGAGTCCATGGTGTGAATGGGCAGCCCAGTTGTGAGCCGGGGGAATCATGTTCTAACAGTAAGCAGCAAGGAGTGGGAGCAGTGGCATGAAGTGAAAGGTCATTTTAGTGTGTTTAATTTCATTTGACCAGATTAATGTTGCCTTTGGCTCATACTTGTAGCTGTTTCATTTGAGCGAACACTACTTTCTCTGAACCGACTGGGATGGTGGCCAGAGTGGGCCACTTTTTTTTCTTTAAAGATATATTTATTTATTATGTATACAGTATTCTGCTTGCATGTATCTCTGCAGGCCAGAAGAGGGCACCATATCTCATTATAGATGGCTGTGAGCCACCATGTGGTTGCTGGGAATTGAACTCAGAACCTCTGGAAGAGCCGGCAGTGCTCTTTACCTCTGAGCCATCTCTCCAGCCCAGGGGCCACTTTCAACAGCAGCATTACTTTACTGAGCCTGGGTCCTTTTCCTCTTTTGTTGGGCAAACTCTTTGGCAGCCATCATTTCCCTCTTTCATAATCTCTAGGGTAGCTTATCTTCCTTTTTTCATCTCTCCCCCCCACCCCCCATCTAATGGTCACTCTTTCTGTAGTAACTCACAGAAAAGGGAAAACCAGCTTGACTGAGACTTCAGGGCAAGGGATTGTTGACCTTGAAAGGAAAGCCTCCGATTGGGGCAGATTGTGTGTTTGCGTGCATGTGTGTGTGTGTGTGTGTGTGTGTGTGTGTGTGTGTGTGTGTATAGGGGGTGGAGGTGGAAGAGTTGGGCCAGGTAGAAGGTGGAACAAGACCAAGGCTCAGGCACGGTGACCTTGATGTTTCCTTTGCATTGTGCACTTGTGGTATGTGAGTAAAACCAGGTAACCAGTGGCTCTAGAGGAGTCCTTAGTCTTGTAGTCAACAAGGGGGTGGGGTGGGTCACTTCAGGTGGTGTGGTCAAGTGTGTGGAATCTGAGATGAGAATGTGTATGTGTTCTGCCTTATTCCTTTGAGATAGGGTCTTTCACTGAACCTGGAATTCAGTAGTTTTCTACTAGAGTGTCTGGTCACTTAGCTACAGCCATCTTCCCGTTGTCACCCCTTTTCCCATCTTCTAAATAAGTGCTGGTTCTATGTGTAAACTTAGCTTTTACCTAGATGCTAGGATCCCAGCTCAAGTCGTCGTGCAAGCATGCTTATGTACTGAGTCGACTCCCAGCTGCTCTATCTGTGTATATATTTATAAGTGGAAATTTACACTAACAAAACTGTCATAGGTTGAGGTTTAGGGATAACATGGTGATCTTGTTGTTCCATGTGGTCTGTAGGCTAAGGGGATTCTACTCTCAGGAAGTTCCATACCTCATGGGCAGTGCCTGGAGTTAAGCAGAAGCCTGAAGTCAGTGGTTCTCAACCTGTTGATTGTTACCCCTGGGGTGATGTCAGAGGACCCTTTCACAGAGGTCATCTAAGAGTATTGGAAAATACATATTTATGTTATGGTTCATAACAGTAGCAAAATTATGTTTATGAAGTAGCAATGAAAATAAAGTATATGATTGGGGAACTGTATTAAAGTGTCTCAGCATTAGGAGGTTGAGAACCACTGCCTTAAGTCAATGCATGTACAGGAAGGGTCACAGAGCAGAGTGAAGAAAGCATTTGGCCAGGGCCATTGATATCTATGTGTAGTTGACTTTCTTTATATTTAATTGAATATCATTTCCTGGGTAGAGATGTAAACACATATTGCTGTCCTTGGGCATTGGACAATGGCAAGAGCATTTCAGATGCTTTAGGAGTTGTTGTATTTCAGTTCTTTGTATAGGCTTATGGTCTGTGTTCTAGTGCAGGGGGATTGGTAAAGAGGGTTGAGAATTCTCTGCCAGAATATAGAAAACTGGTAAGAGTTTTGTGACCTAAGGGAGTCTGAGCATAAAGCTAGTCCTTGGAAGATACTGGGTGTGGTAGCCTCGCAGATGTAGGAAACCTGAAAAGGAGCCAGGAGGGACTATTGTTTCCAAGGGGTGGGGGATTCCCTAAAGCCCAACTGAAATGCTGTTGCCAGGAGGAAGAGGAACTGTGCTGGGCATGGATCTACATTGGGGAATATCATAGAGTCCCCTGCCTAATGGAGATGTAACAGACTAGGCCAGGCTGTGTCCAGGATGCTAACCACCTTTGTACCATGTCTCAGGAGAGTCTAGTAGGCCAGAAGTGTAGTACCTCATCCTTAGGAATGCCACAAATGTAGCCAGACTGCATTCCTGAACTTACTGTCAGTGCACACAAGGAAACCTCCCTGAGTTCTGCCCTATGTGGGTGGGTGAATTCAGGGCAGAGGAATGTCATCACCTGGGAGCCAGGAGCCCTGCTTTGCTGTCATCAAGAGAAAGTAGATTCCTAGCTTAGCCACCAACCTGATGTGGTCCCTATGTCCTTTTTTTGTTGCATGTAAACAAAGGCTATTTGTAGTGTTTCTCATTAGATTTCTTAGTTACAAGTTACTACACATATTACTATATGCTCATGCCAAATAAAACAAAAGATGAAGTCGGAGGTGGTAATGGTGATAAGTCAAGCCAGGCTGTCTGTGTAGCAGAGCCATGGATATTTTTTGCAGGTTCTCAAGTCATACCCTCCTTAAAGATGAAACTTCGGTGGGCATCACTCTGAAACTTGATGGTTCCACTTCCCTTGAGTTTAGTTGGCTGTCTCAGTTTAAGATCTCAAGAACAAAGATCTACCACCTATGTGCATGTGAACAACCCTAATTAAATTCAGTGGGTCACCATAAATAAAGAATAAATGAATGAGAGAGATCTGAAAGTAGGTTGTCTTTTGACCTCCACACAAGGGGGTGGATGTTCTCAAAATGAAAGAGGAAAGGAAGGCCTAAGAATTAGAAGGCTTTGGACAGATTTGATTGTCAGATTGGCCTGAAAACCTTTCGAGTTGGGGGTGTCTCAACACTGTTCCGCATTTGCTAAGCAGGGTTTTCTTTGTGTCTGTCTTGTGACATTTCTAAGTAAAAATAAACTAAACCTTGCGTCTAGAAATGTCTTGTTTTGTTTTGTTTTTCTTTTCTTTCTTTCTTTTTTTTTGGGGGGGGGGTTCGAGACAGGGTTTCTCTGTGGCTTTGGAGGCTGCCCTGGAACTAGCTCTTGGAGACCAGACTGGTCTGGAACTCACAGAGATCTGCCTGCCACTGCCTCCCGAGTGCTGGGATTAAAGGTGTGTGCCACCACTGTCTGTCCGGTTTTTTGGTTTTTTGAGACAGGGTTTCTCTATGTAACAGTCTGGTTGTCCTGGAACTCTCTTTGTAGACCAGACTGGCCTTGAACTCATGGAGATTGGACTGCTTCTGTTTCCTAAGTGCCGGGACTAAAGGTGTGCGCTACCACACCCAGTTTGGAATACAATTTAAAACATTTCTTTAAGCAGAAAGATGTATTTGCAAGGTATATTTATTTTATCTTTCCATGTGTATGTGGTTCTAAGATAGACTCAGAGGAGTTGAGCTAGGCAAGCATGCTTATTACTGAGCTATTTCTATAGTTCTTGATAGCTAGCTTTTGAAGCACATTGGTGAGTTCCTGAGGGTCAGCCTCCCAGCTTGAGAAGGAAACCATTGTGTATACTTCAGGGAAGGTGGTGCATCCTGCTAGAGATAATTGTGGTCTAGATCTTTCATCATTCTCTTGATTTTCTTTTTTCTCTCCAGAGAGTACTATATATTTAAGTATATATGTGTGATTACTATAGTGTTGTTATGTGCTTTATAAAGCAGGACTCATAAGTGATCTTTGGATTACTTCAATTTTACTTGCTAAGTAATTGTCTCTTGCATTAATTTGCATTAATGTTCTGTGTAGAAACAGAGCTAGTTGTGTGAGTGCACCCTTGTGCATGCCTGCAAACATGCATTCTCACATGTAAAGCACATGTGTGTTTATGGGATTTATAAAGAATGTGCTCATGCATTCATGGAGGCAAGTTCCCATGTGCACTGTAACTCAGTAGAGCTAGTAAAGCAGTTTCAGCCTGAAAGTGGGCAGGCTGTGATCTCCTTACTGTTTCTGTTCTGCTCAGACCCTCAGCTGATTAGATGAGTCCTACCCAAACTGGAGAAGACAATCTGAAATCAGCTGATTAAAATGGTTTTGTTGGGGGCTGGACAGATGGCTCAGAGGTAAAGAGCACTGGCTGTTCTTCCAGAGGACACAGGTTCAATTCCCAGCATGCACATGACAGCTCACAACTGTCTGTAACTCCAGTTCTAGGGGATCCAATACCCTCACACAGACATACATGCAAGCAAGCAAAACACCAATTAAAAAATGCACATTAAGCCCGGCATTGGTGGCTCATGCCTTTAATCCCAGCACTTGGGAGGCAGAGGCAGGTGGATTTCTGTGAGTTCGAGGCCAGCTTGGTCTACAGAATGAGTTTCAGGACAGCGAGTGTTACACAGAGAAACCCTGTCTCGAAAAAGAAAAAAGAAATTAAAGAAAAGTGTTGATCTCATCTCTTGTAGACACATTCAGAATATTTAATCAAATATCTGGGTATCTGCTGGTGAAATCACGTTGACAAAAATTCCCCATCACATGCACAGACCACAATGTATTCTCCTGTCAGCAGTCCAAGCATAATGAGCACTGTGGCTGTGAGCCTTCTTAATGCATATCTATTGGTGCATGGATACATGTGTTTTTTTTATTTTTTATTTTCTTATTTTATCTTTTAGATTTTAATCAGTTGCTTGTGCTGTGTGCTCATCGTATAAAGGATGTGTAAAATGTAGCTTAGCTGCAATACTTGTATTGTAAGTGGGTTTGCTCATTCTGGTATCCACAACCTAGGCCCAGGCTCAGTCTTCCCAAAAGTCAGCTGGTCCGCAAAGCTGATACACTTGTTCCACATGACTGCCTTCATTGATGGTAGGTGGGGAAGGAAGGAAAAGAAGCCACACTCAATTGCTTAATGACATGCCATTCCCCAATACCTCTCTATCTCTCCTTTTTCCCTTTTTCTTTTCTTTTTTCTTTTGAGACAGGGTTTCTCTGTATAACAGTTAGGGCTGTCCTGAAATTCACTCTGTAGAAGAGGCTGGCTTTGAACTCACAGAGATCCACCTGCCTCTGCCTCCCGAGTGCTGGGATCAAAGTTGTGTGCCACCACTGCCCCGCTGCTTAATGACCTTTCAGTTGGGTGATCTGAGCTGGGTGATCTGAGCTGCTTTCTGCCTTCACCAGGAAGAAATCTACTGCTTTGTGATGAGGTGTCAGACAGAGCATGGACAAAAGAGCTTTCAGGGACAAGCCTCCTCATTGAAATAGTGACAGGAGTAGGCAGCCTTCTCTATCTTTTGGAAGTAGGTGGAATACAAATACAAACCACATCCAGTTAGTAGGTGAGTTTGCCAGTCATGGTGTTTATCACCTGGCGTTCATAGGAAAGTCCTGTGTGTGAGTTGCATGTGGTGGCTTATATTAATCCCACTACTTGGGGAACTGAGGCAAGAAGATTGCTTCAAGTTCAAAGCTAACCTTGGAAACTGAAAACAAAAGTGCTGTAGGTAGAAGATATATAAAAGCATTTGATCCTTGGTGGAATTGCTGTATATCATTCATTGGGTGGAGCCATTAGTGGGTAAGAGTGACATTTTTGTTGCTATGTTAAAACACCATGACCAAGGCAACTTACGGAAGAAAGAGTTTGCTTTGGCTTACTGCTCCAGAGGGTTAGAGTCCATAGTGGCAGGGCAGAGGCATGGATGTTGAGAGCTCATATCTTGAACCATGAGCACAAAGCAGAAAGAACAAACTGGAAACGGCGTGAGCCTTTAAACTCTTGTGAGTAACATATTTCCTTCAAGGCTGCATCTTCTAGACATCCCCAAATATCGCCACCAACTGGAGACCAAATGGTCAAATGCCAGTGCCTGTGGGGACCTATCTCCTTCAAATCACTACAGTGGATAAGATGAAGGACAGACAGAGAAGCAGGTAGGCACACAATTTGGAATGATGAAGGTTTGGCCCTCAGCTGGTGATGTTGTTTGGGGAGAGCCTAGTGGGAGGAATTATGCCACAAAGAACATGTCCTTGGGGGCTTTATCTTGCCCTGTCCCTTTTTTGTTTCTTTGCTTCCAAGCTATCATGAGGTAAACAGTTTTGCTCTGCCATCATGATGTCCTGCCTTTCCACAGGCCCAGAAACAGAGCCAAGAAGCTGAATCCTTTGGAATTATGACTCTTCCTGACATCTCTCAAGAGAAATGTAGTGTCTGTGATGAGAAGCTAACTAACACATAGTAGACCGTTTCATCTTCTTGGAACTTGGGAGGTAGGAGAGACTGGTCTTTGTGATAGTTGAAGAAACAGGCTCACTGGTGAATCTGCTTAGGAGTCCACACTAGTAATGCGTTTGCTTAAGTTCCAGGAAAGTGGTCGGCAGTTCTGTTAAAGGTATTTACCTCTGTCCTGACCTCGGCCACAAAATTACCTTAAATCTAAGTCAGAATGAATTCACTCCTCTCATGCTATTCACTTCTTCAAAGTCCAGGTGGGTGCTTCCGTTTCTAGAAGTTATCTTATTTCACATATAGGAAGGTGCTTTGTAAGAAACCTGTCCAAGGCTACTTAATTAAAGCATGACTGAATCCCTAACCAGCTTGAAGCATCTGGTAGGCTTAGTGGTTCTGAGCATGCTCCATAGGTCAGAAAGACCCGAGAGGAAGCACTGCTTGAGCACTTCTATCTCTCCCACAGGGCCATGGCTGCAGGGTTCCTAGTGCACAGTGGTCAAAAGCTGGTGTGGGGCACACTCCTGTGATCCCAGCTCTCTAGAGGAAGGAGGGATTGTCCATAAATTCAACATAGCAAGTTCTAGGACAGGCAGAGCTACATACTGGGACCTGTCTGAGGGAAAAACTAAAAAAACAGACAAAAATGAACAAAATACTACTACTATTAAAAAACAAAAAACTGAATCCTAAAAAAAAAAAAAATTGTTTGTTTGTTTGAAGGCAGGGATTCTGTGTGTAGTCCTGGCTATCCTGGGACTCACTCTGTAGATCAGGCTGGCCTTGAGAGATTCACCCGTCTCTGCCTCCTGAGTGCTAGTAGTAAAGGTGTGCAAGTCACCATCACTCAGCCATAAAACAAGCTTTTTATAAACTAGATGGCATGTGGTAGTTTGAGGTACCAACTTCCTTTTCTGTTTTCAGCTTAGTGTTAGCTAGACAATCTCTGAAACTCTGGTGAGAATGAAGAACGGTATTGTAGGGACAGGTTGGAGCAGAGCACTGTGCAAAGGCTTTGGTGAGGAGGACTGGCAGGAGTGGGGGTGAGGGGGATGTAGGGAACCACCTGGGGTGCTACTTGACTATGCCTACAGACCCTGCAGATTGGACCTCATGCTTTGGAAGCCACTTGCTATCATTCTCATTAATTACTAGTCACATGCAGGTGATCACTTTGTATGATTATGAGTTTACTGAGGGACCTCCTTCATTTCAAGGTCCTTGCTTTCTTTGAGTTTTTTTTTTTTTTTTTTTTTTTTTTTTTTTTTTTTATAGATTGTTTTCTTTTGGGGGCTAGAGACACTGGCCAGTAGATGGTCATTAACCATGCTGAGTATGCCAGCCTGCGGTCATACTGCTCATCCAGTAAAGTAAGACTTACTTATTCATGAAAATCTCCTTCTCATACCTACTCCTGATTGGGATTCCTTCATACTGTTGAGATTAGGGAACCTACATGTGAAGTTGCAAGTTGTTCTGGGTGCCTCTGCCTTTGGGTGTAGCTGAGGGTTTTAACCTTACCTAGGGTTTATGCTTCTTCCAGAAGAGATCATGAAATCCCACACTTGGCTTTTTGGAGTAAATGGTGTGGAATAGCCTTGTTATTTTCCCAGTGAAGGTAACACAATCAGGAAAGCCAACTGTGGTGACAAGCCTCCCTCTGGAACAAGGGTTTCAGAATGGCAGGCTTCTGTAGTTTCTGTCCCACCTGGTCCCACAGTCATTTAGTTCCAAATAAACACACAGAGGCTTATATTAATTATAAACTGTTTGGCCGATGTCTTAGGCTTCTTACTGGCTAGCTCTCTCTTAATTATTAACCCATTTCTATTCATCTGAATATTTCTATGTGCTTACCAGCTTGGCTTACCGGTGATCCCTGGATCTCTTTTTTCCTCAGCAGCTACATGGCATCTCCCTGACTCCACCTACTACCTTTCTCTATTCCTGTTTGGATTTTCCACCTGGCTAAATCCTGCCTGTCCAGTGGCCAAACACCTTTATTCATCAACCAATAAGAGAAACATATTCACAGCATACACAAAGACATTCCCCACCAGGCTTCAGTTGGTAAAACCTTATCAACCTGAATAGTGGATACTATGAAAGCCTGTGAGTGGGGACTGGCCTGTGGGCTTTGAAGTGTAGTGGTCCTAGCCCCTCTGCACAGCAACAAGCTTGGCCTTTGTCTTGGCCTCAGTGATGTCTGTCCAGTTAGAGGACTCAGACAGGAACTCTGCTTATTCCTCTTTTCTAAACTCAGTAAATGCATGTTGTACAATACAAATGCAGATGTTCAGAAGAAAATCACCTTAGCACTTCAACATACATTTTCTAAGTCTTTATAGTCACACATATAGACATGGTTTAAAAGTTATTTATTGTTAGTATCATGTATGTATGCACTGTAGCACAAGGAGGTCAGAGGACAACTTTCAGAAATCAGTTCTCTTGTTCCATCATGTGGATCCTGGGAATTGAACTCAGGTCAGCAGACTTGTCATCAAGTGCTCTCTACCTTTTGAGCCTACTCTCTGAACCCAAAGTGACTTTATTAGTAAGATCTCTTGAAAGATGAAATATTGGGAGGTAACAGGCCCCCTCTCCCCAAGGCCCCCATGTTCTTAGTCGGTAAAAAAAAAGTTGGCTGCTTCCCTGCCTCTGTTAAAAGACACTAGCCATTACAGCCAGGAGCTCTGCAGGTAACCAGCTCTCCCTTGGAGGTGGCTGCTGAAGGTAACCCCTTCAACTTAGGGAATCACTTTTCTGAGGAGTTGTCCACCTTTCTTCCTTATTCCTTGGCCTAGCTTGGCCCTCTCCCTGTTAGGTCCCTAGATACAGTGCTTGTTATAGATACAGTGACCCTCTTGGTATTTGTCCATCTACCCTACCAGACTTGAAGCTGCTTAAGAACAGGAATAGCGAATTACTTAGCTTGTAACTCTCTGTACACAGTATCTGGTGAGTGTTAGCTCTCCATCACTGTGACTGTTAGTATGAATTGCCAACTTGATAGGCTCTAGAATCACCTGAAAGACAAACCTCTGGGCCTGTATTTGAGGGCATCTCTGGATTGCGTTATGGATGTGGGAAGACCCACTTTAAATGTGGGTGGCACCATACCATGGGGTGGAGTTCTGGACTAAATAAAGAGAAGTGAGCCGAGCACCAGTATTCAACTCTCTGCTTCCTGACTGGGTATGCAGTGTGACTAGCTGTCTCATGCTTTCCTGCCATGGCGGACTGTACCATAATCCTTCCTTAAATTGCCTTTGTTAGGCATTTCGTTGCAGCATTGAGGAGAGTAACTAACACAATCACTGTAACATGTATCTACTATAGAGAGGAAAGTGTGATTTTGACTTAAAAGTTTGGAGATTTCAATGCACAGTTGACTGACTGCCCTGCCCCATTACTTTTAGGCTTGTGTTGAGGTGGTACCTTATGGTAGGAGTATAGTAAAGCATAAGATAACCTGATGGCTGGAATTCAAAAGAGAGAAAGAGACCTGGGTCCCATAGTTCCCTCTGAGGGCATGCCCCCTCTTAAAATTTTGACAAGCCCTCAGTAGTGATACAGTAAAGACTGTTTTTAACACATGATCTTTAGGGACCTTAGCAGCCAAACTATAGCAGATGGTGGGTTTAAATATAAGTAAATGGGTAAAAATCATACCAGTAAAGCGTTTGTACAACATGACCTACTTTTAGTCCTGAAAATGTCCCTAAACTCACTGAACCTTACTTGGCATTTGTTTTTTTGAACTTCAGATCTTCCTTCTTGGATTGTGTTCAATTTTCAGCATATTGCCCAAAGAATGCATACTCTTTTCCCAGGGTCATAGGCAATATGACATCTTAACTTTCCCAGAAGACATTTTTACCCCCAAGGTGTTAGTTTAGAAATGCAAATGTTGGGATGAGATGATAGCTCAGTTGGCAAAGTCCTTGCTTTGCAAGCTGAGAGCCTGAATTTGATCCCAGAACCCATGTGTAAAAGCTGGATGTGATGGTACATGCTTGTAATCTCATTGCTGGTGAGGTGGAGACAGGCAGATCTCTAGGGTTTACTGACCACTTAACCTAGCCTACTAGGCAAGTTCCAGGCTAGTAAGAGCTGGTATCTCAAAAAAAGAAAAGAAAAGAAAGAAAGAAAAGAAAAGAAAAAAGAAAGGAAAAAAATGTCAGACTTTAATCCCAGCGCTCAGGAGGCAGAGGCAAGCAGATCTCTGTGAGTTCAAGGCTAGCCTGGTCTGCATAGAGAGATCCAGGCCAGCCAAAATGAAACAATGAGAGACCTTGTCTCAAAAAATAGTGCCTGATGGCCTCACACATGCATGCACACATACATGTATTTGCAGACATATGAACATATGTGCATCTGTGCATGTACACAACACCCTTAAAACCCAAGTATTGCTTCTCTTGATGGGGGCAACATGTTCATATTGGTGCTTTGAAACATTCCTTAGTTGGACTTTCAGCTTTAATGAGTTTGGTGTTTCTGCTTCCTTTTTCTATTTTTTCTCACCCCCCCTTCCCTCTCCTTCTCTATGTTTGAACAACTGCCAGAAAAGCAAAGAAGCTTATGTAAGAGATTTTACCTTTTTAAAAAACTTTGCCAAAGATAGTTCAGCTTTGTTCTGGTGCATTTTCTGATAAAGGCTGTTAGAAATCTGGCATGGATGTAGGAGAAATCAAGCCAGATGACTCATTTTGATCTTGGTTCCTGAAAAATAGTAAAGACTAATATTAAGATTTGAAACTAGCCACTATCCTCTCCAAATGTTCTAACACCACATTACTTTATTTAGTAATATAGTAAGTTTCTGAAATTGAATGTTTACTTGGTATTTGAAGACAAGAACAGATCACTTTGTTGCCTTCCTAGTAGCCTTAAACCTGTACCTGAATTCTGCCATTGCAAGGCACTCTTGTGACAATGTAGAGAAGCTGAGTGATGCTGGCTACAAAGTGGGCCATTTGGTTCATCAGAATCATTGGTGTGTGATAGTCACCTTAAGGTTTGAGTCTCAATAAAATATATTAGGCTAAAATGTTACAAAGTTTCTTCCTTGACTCCAGTACTTTGTGATGCAGTTCATGGTCAGTGTTGTCTCCAGTGTGCTGCAGAAGTAGCCTGGGTGGGAAGTTCTGTTACTGAGTTATGCTCCCCCTGGGATGGCAGAAGCTACACAGGAGCCCATGAAGTGCCTCCTACTTTCATATTAGGATTCTGTGTTATCTGCAGAAAGGCAGATACCAGTGTTGAGGCAGGAGGATCCCAAGTTTGAGTCCAGTTTGGGCTGTATGGCTAGATTATGTTTCAGCAACAGAAACCATAGATCGGTGTTTGCCAAGCCAGGAAATGCTGCAAAGGGCACAGGGGACTTGAAGGCTGGAGAAATGTGATCACTCAGTTCTATGCAAATCAGTATCTCATTAAAGGGAAAGAAGGAAGGAGGAGGAAAAGCAGATAGGGAGGAAAGAAGAAGAAAGAGCAAAAGGGAAGAAAGACAAGACCATGGGTCTCAGGCTTTCTAGAGCAGTGGTTCTCAACCTTCCTAATGGTTTGACCCTTTACTACAGTTCCTCGTGTTGTGGTGACCCCCCAACCACAACATTATTTTCTTTGCTATTTCATAACTAATTTTGCTACTGTTATAATTCATAATATAAATATTTTTGGAGATAGAGATTTGTGGAAGGGGTAACAATCCACAGGTTGATATCTACTGTTCTAGAACAGCTATATCCTGGTGTCCTCTGCTGGGGCAGCTGGATTGATCTAGCCTCCTTTCTGTAGATGTGGTGATTGGAATGCTAATGGTTAATGCCCTGTAGTCAGAGGGCTGTTACAGATTTCTACTACCAGCCCAGCTGAACTACCTGGCTTTGTGTCTTGGGCTTGCTGAGTTCAGGGACCCAGATGTATGGAAGGTATGAAGCCTATCCTTGCCTCCCCTTCCCCTTCTGCCACCAAGGTTAAGTGATGTGGTCTTTTTTGATGTTTTCTGTTAAGATTTCAGAGATAGAGATATATTTAACTGCTTTGTACAAGGTGAGACTGGGTGACTTTTGAATCACATGCTCGAGTGAATCGTGACGTCAGGAATACTAACAAATAACCGGATGTTCATGTGCATCATTTTCCCTTGCAATGCATTATTTCTCCAGTCATCTAATTTAATTTTACTGTATTCTTCTTCTTGGCTCATATTTTCAGGTAGAAACTGTCCTAAAGTGACCCTTTTCCAGCCACTGCCACTTAAACATAGTGTCTTAACTGGGTGTATGGAAGGGATAGAAATTGTCTGGGAGGGAAGCATGGGGTGACAGTTTCCCCTCCTGCTGAGCCATCTTGCATATAATTTAAAAAATCTTTATTGACAAATAATATGTGTACATGAAAGTGTCCAGAGTACATGGATTTTCACACACACAGTATGTATGCAATTAGTTCAAGACCCAGAAAACAGGCCTGGGTCTTTTTCCCTTGTGAGTCCCTGTTTCTGTCTCAAGTACTGAGAGGGTGGCAAAAAAAAAAAAAAAAAAGAAAAAGAAAAAGAACCAGAAACTCATAAGCTCTGCAAAGTCTGTTCTTTCCCACTTCTCTGTCCTCATCCCCACAGCCCAATTTGGTGGGGTTTCCCCCTTGTGCACAAGGTACCCAAAATTTTAACATTGTTTTTCCTTTTACTTTTAGTTGTTTATCAGAGTTGAAGAAATGGGGTGGCTTTTGGTTTTTACTGTGTTCACCTTGCATATTTATTTGTATACCCTTCTTCTTAGGAGGCTGTTGTTCCCTACCTGTCCCCTTCCTGCCCTCTATATCCCCATTGTCTTCCACTAACAAGCTCCTTTGTGTTGGAGAGTTCAGCATAGGAGGAGAGTTCTAATGTTCAGACACTAAGGTTATCCCACCCACCGAAACAAACTTGGGGAACACTGGCCACTTTATATCTGCCCCTGAGATAAAGAGCATGCTTTTTTCTGTTCTAAGTGGTAGGACTCTAAAGACAAGGCGAGTCTGTCATGTAAGTTTGGGAGCACACGCTTTGGTTTGGAGAAGCAGTATGACTTTGTTGCCAGACTTCCTTTCTCTGGTTTTCAGGGAATGCTGAGATTCCTGGGGTCTCTTTCTGAAAAGAGAGCTGTTGTGTGATGGCCCAGGCAGGCAGGAGCCAGCCGCAGTCAGAACCTGGTGCTTGGGCTGTGAATGCAGCAGTGTGAGGAATGACCTTATCTCAGCAGCCAACAGGAAATGATGAAATGTGCTGGGAGAATTCGGCTGGGAGAGGGAGGTCAGACCTACCAGCAGGGTCGGAAGGAGGCAGGTACTGATCCGATCTGCAAAGTTAGGCGGTTGCAGCCAGCGTCTGACAGAAACGTGAGTGCTCCTTAAGGTAGACCTGCCTGGAAGTAGAATTTCTATACTTATTTTTGTCCGTGTGATTAACAGCAGTCTCACCTTGGAAGGAAGCTTACCTAGTTTGAGAGGTTCTTGATGGAAGCGTTCAGCCAGTTCCACATTAACCAGCATGGAATGAATGTTTTGTCCCGAATGCCCTGAGAAAATGACAGTAAATGCTTGATTGTCCTGTGCTAGATTTTGACCCGAACAAAAAATGAAGATGGTGTTTTCTAATCTTTGACTCTGGCTGGGAACACGTACGCATGGTTCCTTTCCCAGTGGATCACTTTGAACTGCTTCAGCATGGTTTCCTCCAGCTTGCATACCTCTAGTGGAATTTTTTTCCTACTGCCTAGCTAAATGAGTTACCTGAGTTTACTGTTTGTTACTAGAGGGCTCATATTTCCTGATTTTCAGACAGTATGTTTATTATGTATGCTGTTTCTTTTCTTAAAAGCTAGAGCTAATCTATAGGCACAGAGAAAAAAGCCAGCAAATGAGCTTTTCCAGTTGACTGTAATTGCTGGGAGGGCTCCCTGAATTAGCATTCCGCCTGATCCTGGTCTGAGTCAGCTCCTTCCTCAATTTCTCAGACCCTGTCTCCAGTGCTAGAGACTTTGTTTTTATCGGACAGCAAACGGTCTATTTTAAAAACTGAGCAGCCTCATACACATTTAAAATGATTTCTTACCTCAAAAATCATATTCTGGAACTGAAAAATTACAACTCCCTCCTCCCTTTATTTTTTGTAGTACTGTAATTATAATTAAAAGCTAAAACAAAAAAAAAACAGCTGTTTAAGTGGCCCTCCCTACATGATTTATTCTTACTGGATTACCTATTGCATGAACATTGAACCAGGCAGTGGCCTGGTATGGTTGTAAGCGCTCTGCTGGTGCAGGCTGTTAGAGTGTTACCTGCTGTGATTTGTGCATGCCTAGCACTTTCGGGTCACAGGGAACTCTCCCACAGTATATAGCGCATGTCTTTTAGACTGTAGTCTGCCCATCAGTTTTACTTTTGCTCTTGTAGCTTTGAACAGCTCTTTCCTCAAACCTTCTGTATCATGGAATATTCTACTGAATATTTTTTAAGTGCTGCATTTGTGAAAATAACAAGGAGGTTTCATAACTTCAAGTCAAGCATGCCTTGCAGGTATGAGAGCTCCACCAGTAAGTGAGAATATACCTTCTTTCTTTGTTGTTCCTTCTTTTTATTTGGCTCTTGCTCACCCACATGCTAAGTTATTTGGTGGCTTAGTTTCAAAGGTAGGAGCTTGGCATTTATAGTTGGAGGGCGCTTGGAGGGGTTGTGGGCAGGCCTCTCATTTTGACAAAGGAATTGAGACTTAGGTGTAATGACTCGCTCAAGGTCACACAGCTGATTAGCTGAGTCTGGAAGCTTAAGGTGCCTGCTTTCTAGGTCATTCCTTTTGTATGATAGGTGTCTGCTTTCTCAATATCATATATTGGATGGCCCCTCTTCTCTCAGATCAGAGCAAGGCAGGAGTGCTCTCTCACTGAGCCTTAGCCCTGACCCAAGAGTTCATTTCTTCGTTTCATTTCCAAACACTCAGCTTTATTAAATAACAATTTTTGATGAGTACTGTTTGGCTTAGATGCACAATGAATAAAGTAGATTAGTATAGAATATAATGTATAATGAGGTCATTATCAATGCAAAGGGCACCAACAGTTCTGCTTCTGAGAGATACTTTTTCTTAAAAATAGAGTCCTCTATTTCATAGTTTTCCCTGCCTTTCTCCTAAATAAGGTCCCAGCTAAGTGAGCCCCATTATGTGTTATCTGTACATGAGACTGCCAACCCTATTAAGATCACATTTAGTAAAAGAAATGGACAAGTACTTTGTTCTTCTTTGAAAGAGGAAACATGACAGGAAAACCCCGAACACAAGCTCCTGTTTCTTAGTATTTGTGTGTTTCAGTTCCTGCATGGGAACGTTAACAGCTTTTAAATCTTAAGACAGGTTTTGCAACATGAGAGACTTTTAAAAATTATAATGTAAATAAAGAGACAATTTAGTTAATAAAATATAATTTATTCGCTACTTTTCATAATCTTTAAACATAGTTTCTTGGGGTAGAGTATGTGAGGCTCTGAATTCAATCTCTAGCACCCAGCCTTCTCAAGAGTTCTCTGTAAAAACTGAGTTCAAGCCTTCTTGAAATTCAGGTACAAGCACAGACTGGCTGAGAACAGTGAATGACTCCATCTACCTGGGTATGGCGCCCTGCTGCTGTCCAAAGCCTACTTCTAGTACCCTGGAAGTAGACAGTATGTGTTTTTATTTTCTAAAATGTCTAGAGTATAATCCTTTAAAATTTTCTGAAATAGGCTGAGTGTAGTGGCACACACCTTTAATCCCAGAACTCAAGAGGCAGAGGCAGGTCTACACAGTGAAGGTCTGTATAAACATGATGGTTAAGGGGAAGGCTTTTACTATAGATACAGAGAGAGAACAGCCAGGGGATTTGGAAGAGTTCAGAGCAGAGAGAGAAAGAAGTAGACTGAACACAGTCAGCAGATTGGACATGGCCTGGACTGCCTGTGAAAGAGGGGATAGAGAATGAGAAAGCAGAGGGAGAGAAACAGGAGCAGAGCAGAGAGAAAACAGTGAGAACAGCAGGGTTATAAGGAGAATGAGTGTGTGTGTCGGGAGGGGAGGGGAGCCTGCAAGCTGGAGGGAGTTTAGGGTAGGGGAGGAGGTGGTAGCATGGACTTTGAAATGTGTGACAGGTACTTGTGGTAATGAGGAAGGCTGGAGGCCAGTGTGCGCTTTGATACACTGATAGGCGCCAGGCCATTTGTAGCTGCAGTCCCTTCTGCCTTGAGGTAAGGAAAAGAACTCCTCTTCGTAGAGGGAAATCGGCTTCACAAGTTCCTGAGCAGTGCTGGCCTTTATCTAACCTTCAGAAATCCTTCTATAGTCCAGGTTGAGCTATTTCTGGATAGTTAGACTATCTTTGGAGTTTAGGGAATTGTAATTTCCTTTGGACTTGACAAGACCATGCTCAAACAAACAAACAAAAAAATCCCAAATATGTACACTCCAGGAACATGGATGCTTTTTTTTTTTTTGGTTTTTCAAGACAGGTTTTGGAGCCTGTCTTGGAACTCACTTTGTAGACCATGCTAACCTTCAACTCACAGAGATCTACTTGCTTCTGCCTCCTGAGTGCTGGGATCAAAGGCATGCACCACCACTGCCCAGCTTGAAAATGGATGTCTTTATAGATATCTTATTTGTGCTTAAAGTTTAATTTAATCAATGTCTACTTACTGTAATCTATAAAAGCCAAGAATATTTTACCTGGCTCCCTTTTCCTAATAATGTAACTGATTCATCTCTTGCTGGAGTCAACTAGTACTATCTGACAGGCATTCTTCCTGCTCCTAGCTTTCGCTCACTTTGTCCTAGGAGAGTCAAAGACAGGAGCTGTGAGACTTCTGCATGCTGCTTCTGCTGAAATCACTGAGAATTTGTTCATCTGACATTTGGGCCTTCTGCACTTGTATGTTTGTTATGGGGCCTTTCTTGAGACTATTCCATGTGATAACGTTAGAATGCCCTTTCAGACTTAGCAGAAACTTTGCTACTTTCTTGGGCTTCAGTGCTAGGCAAAGAGAAACATGCTTGCATGTCAGATAGTAACAGGAAAAACAAAAAGTCAATGATGTGGATGAAAGAATGAGTGAGCTAATGAATAGCAGTATTCCTCTTTTTTGTAGGTGTGTGTGTGTGTGTGTGTGTGTGTGTGTGTGTGTGTGTGTGTGTGTGTGTGTGTGTGTGTGACAATGCATGTATGTTGGGGAATAAACTCAGTCACATTAGCCAAGTGCTCTACCATTTTGTTACTGCAGACCTAGGTTCTTTGAAAAATGTAGGTGCTTGCTGGATGTGGTGTCCCATGCCTTTAATCACTTGGGAAGCAAAGGCAGATGGGATCTCTGTGACTTCAAGGCCGGCATGATCTACATTCTAAGTTCCAGGTCAGCCAGAGCTATGAAGTGAGACCCTGTCTCTTGGCTGGAGAGATGACTAAGAAATTAATATCGTGTTGACAGTGAACTCTTTAAGACTTTAAATTCACTCTTTGAGCACAACTAGTGAACTGTTATGACTGAAGTTTGAATTTGAGGGGGTTGAAGGTAGCTTGATGAAAAGCTGTGACATCAAGCTATGTCAACTATAATTGCCCCCACTCCTCAATGTTTTTGTTGTCCTATGCACATTTCTAGCCATCTATTAGTTCATTACCTGGAGGGACAGTTCACCTGGATATTGGCTGCCTGTATCTATTTGTTCATGTGTACACTTGCACTTTCATTCATTTTATTTATCCATTGGGGCTTGTGGTAACCTTCAGTAGATACTGAGATAGACCCATGGCATCCATAGATAATGGAAACTGAGTTGTTGTTTTTTTGTTTGTTTTGTTTTGAGATGGGTTCTTGCTGTGTAGTACTGACTGGTCTGGAACTTTATGTTTAGACGCGGCTGGCCTTGAATTCACAGAGATCCACCTGCCCTTTTCTCCCAAGTACTGAGGATGAAAGTGTGTGCCACCATGTGTGGCTTGAATGTTTGACTTGAGAAAAGTCACAGGCCAATGAAGTAGAGATTTGTAAACAGCAAGATAATGAGTCTCTTGGAGATCTTTAGGAACTTTATTCTACAGATTGGTGAAGAGTTTTGTTGAGAGGGTTTGTCGGGCAGAAGCAGACCCAGAGGGAACAACATCGTGGAAGTCAGAAAGAAGTCACCACATTTTAGTGCAGGGATTCTCAATCTGTGGGTCGCAACTTCATTGGAAAACCCCTACCTCCAAAAATATTTACATTACAATTCATAACAGTAACAAAATTACAGTTATGAAGTAACAATGAGAATAATTTTATGGTTGGGGTCACCATAACATGAGGGACTGTACTAAAGGGTCACAGCCTTGGGAAGGTTGAGAACCACTGCTCTAGAGTTTATGTGCTTTAGTCACCCACCTCCTATTTACATGGCCCAGAGCAGTTATTTTCCATCTTAAGCTACTTCTGTGTTCTTCATTTCTCTTTGAGGCTTTACCATCTGTTGTGCTATTAGCTTCTTGTGTCTGTTTATGTTAGAAGGTCAAGTCAGTTTCTCATTTGAACCATCCCGTGTTGAAGAATTGGTGAGTGCCATGCTGGATGACCCAAGTCCTGAGGCTGGAGATTGTTCTCCACTCTGTCCAAGAGAATTCTCCTCTGTTGGCTTCAGATCTAGTCCATCCATCCCCACGGCTGACTCTGAAGAAGGTCCAGAGTCCTCTTTAGTGTGCTAGCTAAGGCTCTTGGGCTTGGTGGCCTTCTTTTGTCTCCTAGTATCTAACAGCTCCCCTCACCACTCTCAGCCAATCAGTTTTAATCATTCCCTCTCTACCTGGAGGGGACCATCCTTACTGTCTCCAGAGTGGTACCCCTCTCATCTGAGCATGCACCCAGGAGAATTGTCAGGAGCACATTCTTTAGGGTCCTTTCTGCAGGGCTTTTGGGTGGTGTACATGTCTGAAAGGTCTAACTCTGACAAACTGGGTTTGCTGGGCATGGGTTCGTACTAGGCACTTGTCATTACTCAGCACGGTATGGCTCACTCCAGTGTTTCTGCATCTCACTGTTGCTGCTGGTCTAGTTGGGACTCTCTGAGAGCAAACTGTAGCTTTCTCTGACTGCTTTTGTGATTTTCTCTGTATTTTCATGGTTCTGCAATTTAAATTGACTCTGTGCAGTTATTTTAAAAGTCTTGTTTGGTCCTATTTGGCTTCCATAATCTGTAATTTAGTGTTTTTGGTTATTCTGAAAAATTACCCTTAAATATTGATTTCTCTTGCCCTTAAATGTATCTCTTTCTACTATTGCTGCCCTTCTATTTCTCCCCTTCATTTTTGAGGGTCTCTGTGACTTTCATAATAAATTAAAATTTTTATTGAAAATATGTAAAAAAAAATGGGGCACAGGCTCTATCTATCTGTCTGTCTGTCTGTCTGTCTATCTATCTATCTATCTATCTATCTATCTATCTATCTATCTATCTACATAGCCCTGGCTGTCCTGAAACTCACTATGTAGAGCTGCCTGCTGTTCCTCCCCAATGCTGGGACTGAAGGCATGTGCCACTATGCCTGGCTCAGGCTGTTTCTTAAACCAATACATTTTTTTATTGAGTATGGGAAAGTGAGTAGGGAGGAGACAGGGAGAAGAGAAGGAGGAGGAAAGAAAAGCTGTGTATTGTAATCGAGGTTGTGATGGACTCCTCAGATAATACTTGGTGAGGCAAGTACAGTAATTAGGCATTTTGCTGTGGGTGGAAATGGGATTCCTTTTTCTCCTTAATACTATGATCACTAGGAAATGTTTACTAGGGTGGCAGTGTGTGAATTGATGGTGATGGTCTTGTGTCCTGGAGTTGTCACTGTTTAGTAACAGTTGTGCTTTAAAGAAGATAAGGAAATTCTACTCAGAATCCCCTGTACATGAGCTTGCATAGTTACAGAACAGTACATTTGCTGGTTATGCCAGTAGGAGCATCAGGTAGGCAGCTCACAGCCAAAGTGGGAAGTCTCTTCTGTAGGTTCCAGATGTCATAGCATCCTTTGCTTTAGGCTTGGGGCCTAAAGGTTAGCTAAGCCATACATCCTGAGAAGTATATCTGTTGGTCAGATATGTTAAGTCAGATGCAAAAGTTAAGAGAGACAGCCACTAAAGGGTCTAAGTTAGCCCTGGTCTTTCCTATAGCATCTCAACAGAATCACAGTGCTCTAGCCAGCCAAATTGAAGCAGTCCGCACCAGCTTTAGAGTGGATCTGTGGGTACAGCTTCTTCAGAGAACATGTGCAAGGTGCTTATTATGCACTGCTTGCAAAATGACATCTGCCCTGAGGGTAGGCTGTGGCCAAAGGGGCTGACAGTTATGCTAAGGATCATCAGGTTGAGAGCATGAGAGACCTGCATTTGTGAAGTGCCTCAGACATGTAGGCATTCACACTTACTGTGTCATTTAAATTTGTAACTTTCTCTATGGAATAGAGCCTTGTTCCCCGGCTCCCCCATTTTACAGATGGGATTGAAGCCCAGAAGTTAAACCTTACCTGATCACTGCTGTTGCCAGGACTCAGAGTTCAGTTCTTCTCACTTTTCTCATGGAAAGGGGATTTTGCTACTGATTTATGCTTTGCTTAGGCTCATTTTAGATTATTGCTTGATACATGAGTTTCCTGTTGTTCCAAACTTCTGGTTTTTGTTTGTTTGAACTAACATCAGTATGAAGTAAAAACTCACTCACTCACTCCCTCCTTCCCTCCCTTCCTTCTCCCTCTCTCCACCTCTTTCTCTATCTCTCTTCTCTCTGCCTTCTTTAGTTTTCAGTGTGTTGCAAGTACCAGCTGCAAACTGGCCCAGCACTCTTCTCTGGGATGGGATGCTGTGAGCTTCAGTTGGTACGTGCAGATGAGCAGAATGGGTTCTTGAGAAAGTGGCATTGTAGTTGCATTTAACAATGCCTACACAACGCTTAAAAAAACAATTCTTCTTCTCCTCCTCCTCCTTCTCCTCCCTCCCCCCCCCTCTCTGTGTGGGGGCTTAAGCTTCAAAAGTATGGGACTAGAGAAATATTTGAGCAGTTCCTTTCTGGAGACAACTTCTGAAAGGTGTGGTATTGCCATGATTTTCTTGCATTTTCTATTATTCTTGTGGAAGGGCCTTTGAACCCGAAGTGCTGTTTTCTGTTGAAAATTTATGGTAGGTAGATGGAATATAAGTCACTTCTGGTGGCTTGGTGACTCAGGCTGGTGTCTGGCCCATGTAGATTGCCATTTGTAAATAATAACCCCCTCTCCACCAAATAGGCTTAAAAAACCTTAAAAAGCTAAATTGTGTGCTGCACAACTTTTGTTGTCATACAGATTCCTTCTCCTGGGACGCCCACCTGCCCACTCCTTCAGCCTATGGCTTCCCAGTGAGATTCCTGCTTTGAACACTCTGTCTGTGTCCCATGGTGTTTTTACACAGCCCTTTCTTCATTGGAAGAGGTTGCCCACCGTGCTAGAAGAAGTCCTTTCTGTGATTGTGAGCCCTGTAAGAACAGAGCCCTTGGTGCTAGGGACCTGGCAACAGGCATGGTTATCCAGTTGCCACTGCTCAGGAAGCGCACCCCCCTTCCCCAGCAGAATGCTGCTGGTTCCACACAGCCTCCAAGGCAGACTGGATTCCATTTTTCAGATGAACATTGTCTCGGGCCTCAGTATTTTGCCTGATGTGATCAGACCACCAGAAGGTGTGGGCTTGTGGAGAATCGAAGTCACAGATTTCAGAAAGCCAAGTCATGTATTGTGGCATTATCCTTCTCTTGCTGTTTCTAATTTTCCACTAAGTGACTGTCACCTCCCAGGCAGAGCTGCAGCTCCTAGGGGCATCTGCTTTGTCAGACTTTTCTGTGGGGCAGGGCCTCTGAAACTGCCGCCTGTGCACAGGAAAAGCATCCACTCCTCCTCTGTGAACACAGGCCCACAGAGGCCCTTTGTGTGACAGGAAGTCCTGCTTCTAGAGGGGTTGTCTCAAAGTGGAGGGGTTGGAAGGAGCTAGAGGGGCTGACCTGGGACACTCTGACTCATGTGTTGTTAATAATGCCCTTTGTCTGCTCCTGGGAACCTGCTGCAGCAGCCATCCGCTCTGCAGACAGAGCTCACTCCTTCTTCCTCTCATGCCAGCCCTTGGTGAATGTTCCCATTTTCCGTCCCCCTGAATAAAGGGCAACCTCCTGACCCATTCTATATTCTTCCCCACTTTGTCCAAAAGAGTCCTTCTGACTCATTTGGGTCCATGTGACTTTTCTGGGAGTTGAAGTGTAGCCCTTGAGTGGGAGCTGACATCATAAGAAAGAGGTCACTGACTGAGCAGGTACCCTGAACTGGAGTCTCCAGGGAAGTGTTTGATGTGGCTTGACAGTGAGCTGTGGTAGTCCTCTCAGAGGCTGGAGCAGAGGGGAGTCACAGGAGAAGTACACAGAATACTTTGAAACACTAGTACCCCAGTTGGCAGCCCAGATCTCTACTCCTTTGTGACATATCTCTCTTGTGTACCCATAGCCCTCTGTCTGTCATTGTTCAAGACTGTTCAAGACTGATCAGAAGATCTTAAGATATCTTAAAGTGTGTGTGGGGGGG